>NC_072021.1:18281183-18528683 GCF_027791375.1 Indicator indicator | reverse complement strand
AGGAGGAGGGAGGGAGGGGGGGGGGGGGAGGGGGAGGGGAGGGGGAGGAGAGGGAGGGGGGAGGGGGAGGAGGGGGGAGAGGGGGGAGGAGGGAGGGGGGAGGGGGGGGGGGAGGGGGGGGGAGAGGAAGGGAGGGGAGGGGGGAGGGGGGAGGGAGGAGGGGAGGAGGAGAGGGGGGGAGAGGGGAGGGAGGGGAGGGGGGGGAGAGGAGGGAGGGGGGGGGAGGAGGGGAGGGGAGGGGAGGGAGGGGGGGGGGAGGGGGGGAGGGGGGAGAGGGGAGGAGGGGGGAGGGGGGGAAGGAGAGGGAGGGGGAGAGGGAGGGGAGGGGGGGGAGGGAGAGGGGAGGAGGGGGAGGAGGGGGGGGAGGAGAAGGGGAGGGGAGGGGGGGAGAGGGGGGAGGGAAGGGAGGGGAGAGGAGGGGGAGGGGGGGAGGGGGGGAGGGAGGAGGGGGGGGGGAGGGGAGGAGGGGGAGGGGGAGGGGAGGGGAGGAGGGAGGGGGGGGAGAGAGGAGGAGAGAGGGGGGGGGAGGGAGGGGGAGAGTGAAGAGGGAGAGGGAGGGGAGTGGGGGAGGAGAGGGGAAGGGAGAGGAGGGAGGGGCGGGGAGGGAGAGGGGGGGGAGGGGGAAGGAGGGAGAGGAGTGAGGAGGGGAGGGAGGGGGGGAAGAGGAGGGAGGAGAGTAGAGGAGGGAGGGGGGAGGGAAGAGGGAAGGGGGGGGAGGGAGAGAGAGAGGGAAGGAGGAAGGAGGGGAGAGGGGGAGGGGAGAGGGAGGGGGAGGAAGGAGAGGGGAGGAGGGGGAGGGGGAGGGAGAGGAGTAGGAGGGAGGAGGGGGAGGGGAGGGGGAGGAGGGGGAGAGAGGGGAGGAGGGAGAGCGAGAGAGTGGAGAGGGGACGGAGGAGGGGGGGAGAGAGGAGGGAGGGATGGAGGAGGGAGGAGAGGGGGAGGGAGTGGGAGAAGGAAGGGAGGGGGGAGGAGAGGAGAGTGAGGGAGGGAGGAGGGAGGGGGGAGGGAAGGGAGGAGAGGGGAGGAAGAGAGGGAAGAGGGAGGAGGAGGAGGAGAGGAGGGGAGGGGGAGGGGGGAGGGAAGGGAGGAGAGAGGGGGAGGGGAGAGGGGAGGAAGGAGGAGGAGAAGAGGAAGAGGAGAAGAGGGGAGGAGGGAGGAGGAGAGAGGGGAGGCGAGGGGAGGGGGGGGGAGGAGAGGAGGGGGAGGGGTGGAAGAGGGGGGGGAGGGAGAGGGAGGGGAGAGGGAGGGAGGAAGGGGAGAGAGGGGGAGAGGAGGAGAGGGAGGAGAGGGGGGAGAGGAGGGGAGGAGGGAAGGGAGGGAGAGGGAGGGAGGGGGAGAGGAGAGGGGGGAGGGGAGGGGGGGAGGGAGGGAGGGAGAGGGAGGGAGGAGGGGGAGAGGGAGGGAGGGGGGAGAGTAGAAGAAGGAGGGAGGGGCAGGGAAGGGAGAGGGGGGGAGGGGGGGGGAGAGAGGGAGAGGGGGAGGTAGAGGGAGGAGAGAGGGGAAGGGAGAGAGGGAGGGGAGGAGAGGGAGGAGGAGGGAGAGAGGAGGGGGGAGGAGGGAGAGGAGGCGGAGGGGAGAGGCGGGGAGGGGAGGAGAGGAGAGGAGGGGGAAGGAGGGAGGGGAGGGAGGGGGGGAGAGGAGAGGGAGGGGGGGGAGAAGGGGAGAGGAGGGAGGAGGGAGGGAGGGGGGGGAGAGGGGAGGGGGGGGAGGGGAGGGGGGAGGGGGGGAGGGGGAGGGGGAGGGAGGGGAGAGGAGGGGGGGGGAGGGGAAGGGAGGGGGGGAGGGAGGGGAGGGGAGGAGGAAGGGAGGGGAGGGAGAGGGGGAGGGGAGGGGGGGGAGGGGAGGGGAGGAGGAGGGGAGGGGGGGGGAGAGGGGGAGGGGAGGGGGAGGGAGGAGGGGGGGAGGGAGGGGAGGAGGGGGAGAGGGAGGGAGGGGGAGGGGAGGGGAGGGGAGGAGGGGGAGGAGGGGAGGAGGAGGGGGGAGAGGAGGAGAGGGGGGGAGGGAGGGGGAGGGAGGGGAGGGAGGGGGGAGGGGGGGAGGGGAGGAGGGAGAGGGGGGAGGGAGGAGGGGAGGGGAGGGGGGGAGGAGGGGGAGGGAGGGGGAGGGGGGAGGGGAGGGGGGGGGAGGGAGAGGGGAGGAGGGGAGGGGAGGGGGAGGAGGAGGGGAGGAGAGGGGAGGGGGAGGGAGGGGGAGGGGAGGGAGGGGAGGGAGGGGGGAGGAGGGGAGGGAGGGGGAGGGGAGGGGGGGAGGGGAGGGGGGAGGAGGGAGGAGGGGAGAGGGGGGAGGAGGGAGGGGAGGGGAGGAGAGGAGGGAGGGGAGGGAGGGGGAGGAGGGAGGGGAGAGGGGGGAGGGAGGAGGAGGGAGGGGAGAGGGGGGAGGGGGAGGAGGAGGGGGAGGGGAGGGGGAGGGGGGGAGGGAGGAGGGGAGGAGGGAGGGGGAGGGAGGAGGGGGGGAGGAGGGAGGGGAGGGGGAAGGGGGGAGGGAGGGGAGGGGGGAGGGGGAGGGAGGGAGGGGAGGGGAGGAAGGGGAGGGGGGAGGGGAGGAGGGGAGGGGGAGGAGGGGAGGAGGGGGAGGGAGGAGGGGGGAGGGGGAGGAGGGGAGGGGGAGGGGGGAGGGGAGGGGGGGGAGAGGGAGGAGGGGAGGAGGGGAGGGGGGAGGAGGGGGGGGAGGAGGGGAGGGAGGGAGGGGAGGGAGGGGAGGGGGAGGGGGGGGGGAGGGGAGGAGGGGGGAGGGGAGGAGGGGAGGGGGGAGAGGGGGGAGGGGGAGGAGGGGGGGAGGGGGAGGGAGGAGGGGGAGGGGGGGAGGGGGGGAGGGAGGGGGAGAGGAGAGGAGGGAGGAGGAGAGGAGGGAGGAGGAGAGGAGGAGGGAGGGGGAGGAGGGAGAGGAGGGGAGGGAGGAGGAGGAGGGAGGAGGGAGGGAGGGAGGAGGAGAGGAGGGGAGGAGGAGAGGAGGGGAGGGGAGGAGGGAGGAGAGGGAGGAGAGGAGGGGAGGAGGAGAGGAGGAGGGGAGGAGGGAGGAGAGGAGGGGAGAGGAGGGAGGAGGAGGAGAGGGAGGGAGGGAGGAGGAGAGGAGGAGGGGAGGGAGGAGAGGAGGAGGAGGAGGGAGGGGAGGGAGAGGAGGAAGGAGGAGGGGGGAGAGGGAGGAGGAGGGGGAGGGAGGAGGGAGGAGGAGAGGGGAGGAGAGGGGAGGAGAGGAGGGGAGGGAGGAGGAGAGGGAGAGGAGGAGGGAGGGGAGGGAGGAGGAGGAGGAGGGAGGAGGAGGAGAGGGAGGAGGGAGGAGAGGAGGAGGGGAGGAGAGGAGGGGGAGGGAGAGGAGGAGAGAGGAGGGAGGGAGAGGGAGGAGAGGGGAGGAGGAGGAGGGAGAGAGGAGGAGAGGGGAGAGGAGAGGAGGGGAGGAGAGGAGAGGAGAGGAGGGAGAGGAGGGGAGAGGAGAGGAGAGGAGGGGAGAGGAGGGGGAGAGAGGGAAGGGAGAGGAGGAGGAGGAGGAAGGGGAGGAGGA
Organism: Indicator indicator; assembly: GCF_027791375.1. NCBI lineage: Eukaryota > Metazoa > Chordata > Aves > Piciformes > Indicatoridae > Indicator > Indicator indicator. The sequence continues at coordinate 18,525,185 of NC_072021.1, read as the reverse complement.
GGAGGAGGGAGAGGGGAGGGAGAGGGAGGAGAGGAGGAGAGGGGGGAGAGAGGAGAGGAAGGAGAGGAGAGGAAGGGAGGAGGGGGAGGGAGAGGGAGAGGAGAGGAGGAAGGAGAGGGGAGGAGGAGGGGAGAGGGAGGGGAGAGGGAGGAGGGAGGAGAGGAGAGGGGAGGAGGAGGGAGGGGAGGAGGAGGGAGAGGAGGAGGGAGAGAGGAGAGGAGGGGGAGAGGGGAGGAGGAGAGGAGAGGAGAGGAGGGAGGGAGGGGAGGAGGAGGAGGGGGGAGGAAGAGGGAGGAGGGGGAGGAGGAGGAGAGGAGAGGAAGGAGGAGAAGGGGAGAGGAGGAGGAGGAGGGAGGAGGGGGAGAGGAGGAGGAGGAGGGGGGAGGAGGAGAGGGGGAGGGAGGAGGAGAGGGAGGAGAGGAGGAGGGAGGAGGAGGAGGAGGAGAGGAGGGGAGAGAGGAGAGGAGGAGGGAGGAAGGGAGAGGAAGGGGAGGGAGGGAGGAGAGGAAGAGGAGGGGAGGGAGGAGGAGGAGGAGAGGAGAGGAGGGGAGAGGAGGAGGGAGGAGAGGGGGAAGGAGGAGAGGAGAGGGAGGGAGGAGGAGGGAGAGGAGGGAGGAGGGAGAGGAGAGGGAGGAGGGAGGAGGGGAAGGGAGGAGGAGGGAGGAGGAGAGGAGGAGGGGAGGGAGGAGGAGAGGAGAAGGGAGAGGGGGAGAGAGGGGAGGAGGGGGAGGAAGAGAGAGAGGAGGGAGGAGGGGGGAGGAGGAAGGGGGAGGAGAAGGGAGAGGAGGAGGAGAGGAGGGAGAGGAGGAGGAGAGGAGGGAGGGAGGGGGAGGGAGGAGGAGAGGGGAGGAGGGAGGAGAGGGAGGAGGAGGGAGAGGAGGAGAGAGGAGGGGGGAGGAGGAGGAGAGAGGAGGGAGGAGGAGGGGAGGAGAGGGAGGAAGGAGGGAGGAGGAGGGGAGAGGAAGGGGAGGAGAGGAGGGAGAGGAGAGGGAGGAGGAGGAGAGAGGGGAGGAGAGGAGAGGGGAGGAGGAGGAGGAGAGGGAGGAGGGGGAGGAGAGGGGGAGAGGGAAGGAGGGGGAGGGAGAGGAGGAGGAGGGAGAGGGGAGAGGGGAGGGAGGGAGAGGGAGGGAGGAAGGAGGAGAGGGGAGGAGGAGGAGGAGGGAGGGAGAGGAGGAGGGGAGGGAGAGGGGGAGGAAGGAGGAGGAGGAGGAGAGGGAGGAGGAGAAGGGGGAGAGGGAGGAAGGGAGGAGAGGAGGAGGAGGAGGAGAGAGGGAGAGGAGGAGAGGGAGGAGGGAGGAGAGAGGGAAGGAGGGAGGAGGGAGGGGAGGGAGGAGAGGGGAGGAGGAGGAGGAGGAGGAGAGGGAGGGAGGAGGGAGAGGGGGAGGGGAGGAGGGAGAGAAGGGGAGGAGGGGGAGAGAGGAGAGGAAGGAGAGGAGGGAGGGGGAGAGGAGGGGAGGGAGGGAGAGGGGAGGGAAGGGAGGAGGAGAAGGGAGGGGGGAGGAGGGAGGAAGGGGAGAGGGGAGGGAAGAGGAGGAGGGAGGGGGAGGAGGGAGAGGGGAGGGAGAAGGGAGGAGGGAGGGAAGGAGGAGGGAGGGAGAGAGAGGGAGAGGAGGGAAGGAGAGGAGGAGAGGGGAGGAGGGAGGGAGGAGGGAGAGGAGGGAGGAGAGGAGGGAGGGAGGAGAGGAGGAGGAAGGGGAGAGGGAGGGAGGAGAGGAGGAAGGGGAGAGGGAGGGAGGAGAGGAGGAGGAAGGGGAGAGGGAGGAGGAGAGGGGAGAGGGAGGGAGGAGAGGAGGAGGGGGAGAGAGGGAGAGGAGGGGGGGGGAGGAGAGGAGGGAGAGGAGGAGGAGGGGGGGAGGAGAGGGAGAGGGAGAGAGGAGGAGGGAGAGGAGAGGGGGGAGAGGAGGAGAGAGAGGGAGGAGAGAGGAGGGGAGGGAGGAGGAGAGGGAGGGAGGGGAGAGGAGGGGGAGGGGAGAGAGGAGGGAGGGAGGGAGGGGAGGGAGGGGAGAGAGGAGGAGAGAAGGGGAGGGGAGAGGAGGATGGGGGAGAGAGGGGAGAGGGAGGAGAAGGAGAGGGGGAGGGGAGGGGGAGAGGAAGAGGGAAGGGAGGAGGAAGGGAGAGGGAGGAGGAGGAGGAGGAGGAGAAGGGAGAGAGGAAGGGAGGAGAGAGGGAGGGGAGGGGAAGGAGGAGGTGAGGGGAGGAGGAGAGAGAGGGAGAGGGAAGGGAGAGGAGGGAGGGAGAGGAGGAGAGGGAGGGGGAGAGGGGAGGGAGGAGAGGGAGAGAGGAGGGGAGGGGGAGGGGGAAGGGGGAGGGGAGGGAGGGAGTGGGGGGAGGGGGGGAGGAGGGAAGAGGGTGGAGGAGGGGGAGGGAGGAGGGGAGGAGGAGGGAGGGAGAGGAGGGAAGGGAGGAGAGGAGGGAGGAGGGGAGGAGGAGGGAGAGGGAGGAAGGAGGGGAGAGAGGAGGAGGGGGAGAGGAGGGGGAGTAAAGAGGAGGAGGAGGGTGGGGAGGGGAGAGGAGGAGGAGGAAGGGGGGAGAGGAGGAGAGAGGAGGGGGAGGAAGGGAGGGAGAGGAAGGGGAGGGAGGAGGAGGAGGGACGGGAGGAAGGGGAGGAAGGGAGGAGAGGAGGAAGGAAGAGGGGGAGGAGAGAGGAGGAGGTGGAGGAGAGGAGAGGGTGAGGAGGGATGGAGGGAGGAGGGGAGGGAAGGAGGGAGAGGAGAGGAAGGAGGAAGGAGGAGGAGGGGGAGGAGGAGGAGGAAGAGGGAGGCTAGGAAGGAGGGAGGAGAGAGGAGGAGGGAGGGAAGGAAGAGGATGGAAGGAATAGCGAGGAGAGGGAGAAGATGGAGGAAGCAGGGAGAAGGTGAGAGGAGGGCAGGAAAGTGGAGAGGCTTGGGAAGAGGGAAGAGGGGAGGGAAACAGAGAGGGAGGAGGAAGGGAAAGTAGCAAGGGGGAAGGCGACGCGAGGGGGGGGGAGAGGGGGACAGGGGGGGGAGTAAGGATATGGGAGCGGGGCATAGGACGGATAGTGTCAGAGCAGGAGGTGATGGTGGGAGACAGTTGATCGAGGAGGACATAGGATGGTAGGCAGAGAAGGGTAGGGAGGGCTGTAGAGAAGGAGAAGGAAGAAGGAGGAGGATAGCGTGAAGAAGTGAACACCGTCCAGGAAGGAGAAGGGAAGGGGAGTGGAGCATGGAGAGGGAGTCGGTTGGAAACTTTTTAAAGGATTCGTAGAGAGGGAGCGGAGGGGAAGGAGTATGGATGGCAGGTCCGTTAGTATAGTGGCCGTTTACGAGGATATATTATGTTTTACGTTGGGCAAGTGTGGGTTGGGGGGCGAATAGGAGGATGTGATGTGGGATGTTGAAGAGATGGACAAGCGGAGAGGTAACTAGGGGTAGGAACTAATATATGGTAGTGAAAGGTCTAAGCGCAAGTTTCAGGTGTAGTGTTAGTGTGAAAGTCCTAGTAGAGAGACTATAGGAACTATTGTGATGTTGAGGATTGTCGGAAAAGGAGGAGAGAGGGGAAACGCAACAAGTAGGCAAAGGGGGGAGACGGGAGGAGGTGGGGGGTGGGGGGGGTGGGATGGGGAAGGAAAGACACAGGGCGACTAGGGGGCAGATCGGGAGAGGCTAAGAGCGGAGGATACGGAGGACTTGAGGGGCGTAAGGAAGGGGAAGAGGGGGAGGGAAAGGTGATGGGGGCAAAAGGAAGGGAGGAGGGAACGAGGAAGGATAGAGGAAGAGGAGGGCTCAGGGGAGGAGCCAGGAACTGAAGGAGACAGAGACGAAAATGGAGCAGAGGGCCAAGGAAGTGAGGAAGGGAGGCAGGTGAGCGGAAGGTAAGGCGGATTCGCGAAGGGAAGCTAAACAGGAGGGAGGCTAAGGGCAGGAGTAGGTGATAGGGAGGATAACTCAGGGTGTGGAATGGATGACGGGAAAGTCAAGGGGTGACAAGGAGAGGTGGAGTGTAGGAGATTGTGGTGAGGAGGGCAGGTGGAGAAGACGGGCGAGGAAGAGGGCAAAGGCAGGCGAAGAGGAAGAAGAGCCGAGGGGATTAGCAGGACAGGAGGGGACAGGATGAGAGGGCGGAGCGGAAGGGTAAGGAACAGGGAAGGGAGGAAATGAGCGGAGTAGGAATAGTGGGATCAAAAAGGACTAGGGAGTTAGGGAAGGAGGGAGCAAGGAAGTCTAGGTCGGGGGGTGTAGGAAGGGACAGGGGGGAGGAAAGGAGGAGGGGAGCGGGAAGGGAAGAGGCAGGAGGAGAGAAGGGGTGCGGAGGCAGGAGATGGAGGAGGGCATAGGGAAAGGCGGGGGGGAGGGGGAGGAGAGATGAGGTATGCGTAGTGAAGGGGGTAGGGAAGACAGGGGAGGGGAAGGGAAGGAGGGAAGGAAGGAGGGGAGGAGAGGAGGGTGGGTGGGAGAGGAGAGCGAAGGGCGGGGTAGAGAGGTTGTATAGGGAGGGATAGGCAACGGATAGGGAGTGGTAAGGGTGACCCAGGGAGCGGAGGGAGGGGACGAGGGGAGGCGTGGGGGAGGTTAAGACAGTCGGAAAGGGGAGGAGGATAGGGTGGGGAGGCTAGGGAGCGGGGAGGGGGGACAATAGGGGGGCAGGAGAGGGAAGGGAGGAGGAGGGCGCAGGAAAGGAGGGGGACGAAGGAACGGAAGATGGCACTCCCGAGGCGGTGAGGAGAGAAGGAGGAGGGGGAGGGAGAGGAGGAAGGGAGAGGGAGGGGGGGTAGGGTGGAAGGATAGTGGAGAGGGGGAGGGAGGAGGAGGGAGAGGGAAGGATGGGGAGGAGGAGAAGAGGAGGGAAGGAGAGGGAGAGAGGGGAAGGAGGGAGGGAGAGGAGGGAGGGAGGGGAGAGGGGAAGAGGGAACGGGAGAGGAGGGGGAGGGAGGGGAAGTGGGAGGGGAGGGGAGGAAGGAAGGAGAGGAAGGGGGGAGAGGGGAGAGGAGGAAGGAGGGGAGGGAGGGGAGGAGAGGGAGTGGGGAGGGAAAGGGTGGGAGAAGGAAGAGGGGAAGGAGAGGAGGCGGGGAGGGGGAGAGAGGAGAGGGAGGAGAAAGGAGGGTAGGAGGGGAGGATAGGAGGGGGGAGAGGGGGAGAGAGGAGAGAGGAGGAGGAAGGAGGGAGGATAGGGGAGGGGAGGAATGAAGGATGGAGGAGAGGGAGGAAGGTGATGGGATGAGGGAGGAGGGAGAGGGAGGGGAGAGGAAGAAGGAGAGAAGGTGGAGAGAGAGGAGAGGGAGGAGAGGAGAGGGAAGAGAGGAGTGGGAGGGGAGGAGTGGGAAGTGGGAGGGGGAGGGGAGGCGGAGGAGGAGAGGGAGGAGGAGAGGGGAAGGGATAGGAGGGAGAGAGGGAGGAGGAGAGGAAGGAGAGAGAGGGAGTTAGGAGGAGAGGGAGGAGAGGAGAGGAGGGAAGAGAGGATCGGAAGGAGAGGAGGGAGAGAGGAGGGGAGAAGGAGGAGAGGAGGGAGGGAGGGAAGGAGAGGGAGGAAGGGAGAGGAGGAGGAGGAGGAGGGAGGAGAGGAGGAGGGAGAGGAGGAGGAGGGAGGAGGGAGGGAGGAGAGGAGGGAGAGGAGAGGAGGGGAGGAGAAGGAGAGGAGGAGGAGAGAGAGGAGAGGAGAGGAGAGGGAGGAGAGGAGAGGAGGAGGAGGAGAAGGAGGGGAGAGGAGGAGGAAGGGAGGAGGAGAGGAGAGGAGGAGGAGGGAGAGGGAGGAAGAAGGGAGAGGAGAGGAGGGAGGGGAAGGAGGAGAGGAGAGGGAGAGAGGAGTAGAGGAGGAGGAGGAGGAGAGGAGGGAGAGAGGAGTGGTGGAAAGGAGAGGGCGAGAGAGAGGAAGAGAGGAGGAGGAGAGGAGGAAGGAGAAGGAGGGTAGAGGGAGAGGAGAGGAAGGAGTAGAAGTGCAAGGGAGAAAAGGTGGGTACTTGGACACAGGGTCCATGCCTATGTGCAGATATAAGGAGATGACTTTAATTAATTGTATGCCCTACGACGTAATACGAAGAAGAGTCCTTGTCTTTTACTTTTTCTTCTTTGCCTCCTTGTTTTTTTCATATCTTCTCTCCCTTCTTGTTTTCTCTTTTCCTTCTCTCCTTTCTTTTCCTGTCGTTTCTTCCTTTCTTTTCCTCCCTTCCCTTCTTCTTTTTTGTCTTTTTCCCCTTTCTTCTTCTTCTTTTCTTTCTTGTCTTTTTCTTCTTCTCCTTCTCTTTTTGTCTCTCCCTCTCTTTCTTCGCTTTTTCCCCCTTTCTTCTTCTCTCCTTCTTTCCTTTTTTCTCTCTTTCCTCTTCCTTCTCCTCTTCTTCCTTCTCCTTCTTCTATTTCTTCATTCTCACTTTCTCTCTTCTTTCCTTCCTCTTTCTTTTCTTCTCCTTTTTATTCTCTTTTCCTTCTCTTCTCTTCCTTCTCCCCTTTTCTTTCCCTTACTTTCCTTTCTCCTTCCCCTCTTCTTCCTTCTTCCTTCTTTCTTTCCCCTTCTCTTCCTTTCTTCTCCCTTCCCTTCACATGTCCTTGCTTGCCTTACTTCATTCTTCATTACTCTTCCTTACTCTGTAATCTCTTACTCCTTCCCTTCTTTTCTTTTCTCCCTTCTTTTTCTCTTTCCCTCCTTTTTCTTTTTTATTCTTACCTTCTTTCTTACTTCGCTTACTTCAACTCTCCATTATTTTAATTACACTTCATTCTTTATCCCTTCTTGCTGTTTCGAGTTTTTTTTCCTCCCTTCCCCTTCCCTTGACTTTCTTCTACTTCCTCCCTTTCTCTCATACCATATTGTTTTGTTCTTTTCATTCTTCCCGTGTAACTTTGTTTGATCTTGTTCTTCACTTCCCTTTGTTCTTTTCTTCCATTGTTCCTTACTTTCTCTATTGAAGTTTCCTTACGTCTCTTCTGTTTATTTATCTAGTACATATTCCTTCAATTCCACAGTCATTTTTCATGTTTATTCTCGTCGTTTGTGTCTCTTCAATTTACTTCCTCTCTTGAATGATCTCTCATGTGTCAATTATACCACTGTAATTCACCGCTTTTATTGTGAATGCAATTGAGCTTCTATTATGTGTGTAAACGTACATTCTATCGGTACGAGTTTAGGGAGTGAAGGATATGGAATTAGGAATGTTGGAGTCTCAGGAAAACAGGAGGAGGTATATTCACAGTATATGTAGAGGCTGTGTGTCCGGGAATACCGGAGTGTAACTGCTTCACGGTATGATTGCATTAAGGGTGTTTGGAATTATGGGGTGTGTCAAAACTAGGAAGGAGGAACGGAGGTGTAAGACGGAGTGGGGGTGAGGAACTGGAATGCATAGGTGAGGGGCACGGCATATCGCAGTCGGTTTATGGGTGAAGGGGTGAGGGGGGGGGAGGAAGGAGGGGACGGGAGGGGGTAGGAGAGGACCGGTGAGAGGAGGACGGAGGAATGTTAGGAAGGAGGGAAGGGAGTGGGAGAGGGTAGGAGGAGAGGAGGGGGCAGGGAGGAACCGAGGGAGGAGAGGGGGAGTGAAGCAGGGAGGTAGAGCAGGTGGCCAGGGAGAACAGTGCGAGGAGGGAGGAAAGAGTAGGGAAGGGGACGAGGGAGGAAAAGGAGGGAGGGAGGAGGAGGAAGAATGAAGAGCGGAGGAGGGGGGAGAAGAGGAGGGGGAGGGGGAGGGAGGGGGGAGGAGGGGAGGAGGGAGGGGGGAGGGGGAGGAGGGGAGGGGGGGAGGGGGAGGAGGGGGGGAGGGGAGGAGGGAGAGGGGGGAAGGGGGAGGGGGAGGGGGAGGGGAGGGGGAGGGGAGGAGGGAGGGGGAGGGGGGAGGGGAGGGAGGGGAGGAGGGGAGAGGGGGGAGGGGAGGGAGGGGGAGGGAGGGGGGAGGGAGGGAGGGAGAGGGGGAGGGGGAGGGGAGGGGAGGGGGGGAGGGGAGGAGGGAGGGGGAGGGGGGAGGGAGGGGAGGAGGAGGGGGAGGGGGGGGGGAGGGGGAGGGGGGGGAGGGAGGAGGGGAGGGAGGAGGGGGAGGGGGGGGAGGAGGGAGGGGAGGGGGGAGGGGGGAGGGAGGGAGGGGAGGGGGAGGGAGGAAGGGGGGGAGGGAGGGGGGAGGAGGGAGGGAGGGGAGGGAGGGAGAGGAGGGGGGGGGAGGGGGGAAGGGGAGGAGGGGGGGAGGGGGGAGGAAGGGGGGGAGGGAGGGGGGAAGGGGAGGGGGGAGGGAGGGAGGAGGGGAAGGGAGGGGGGAGGGGGAGGGGGGAGGGGGGGAGGGAGGGGAGGGGGAGGAGGGAGGGGAGAGGGAGGGGAGGGGGGAAGGGAGGGAGGGGGAGGAGGGAGGAAGGGGAGGGGAGGAGGGGGGGGGGAGGAGGAGGGAGGGGGAGGAGGGGAGGGGGAAGGGGAGGGGGGGAAGGGGAGGGAGGGGGAGGGGGGAGGGGAGGGGGAGGGAGGAGGGAAGGGAAGGGGAGAGGGGGGGAGGGGAGGAGGAGGGGAGGGGGAGGGGAGAGGGAGGAGGGAGGGAGGAGGAGGGGGGAGGGAAGGGGGGAGAGGAGGGGAGGGAGAGGGGGGAGGAAGGGGAGGGGAGGGGAGGGAGGGGAGGGGGGAGGAGAGGGGGGAGGAGGAGGAGGGGGGGGAGAGGGAGGGAGGAGGGGGAGGGAGGAGGGGGAGGGGAGGAGGGGGAGGGGAGGGGGGAGGGAGGGAAGGGGAGGGGGGAGGGAGAGGAGGAGGGGGAGGAGGGGGGAGGGGAGAAGGGGGAGGAGGGAGGGGGGAAGGGGAGGGGGAGAGGGAGGGAGGAGGGAGGGGAGGAGGGGGAGGGGAGGAGGGGGAGAGGGAGGGAGGAGGGGAGGAGGGGAGGGAGGGGGGAGGGGAGGAGGGAGGAGGGGGAGAGGAGAGGGGAGGGAGGGAGGGGAGAGGGGGGAGGGGGAGGGGGAGGGGGGAGAGGGGAGGGAGGGGAGGGGGGGGAGGGAGAGGGAGGGGGAGGGGGGAGGGAGGGAAGGGGGGGAGGGGAGAGGGGGGAGGGAGAGGGGGGGAGGGGGAGGGAGGAGGGGAGGGGGAGGGGAGGGGGGGGAGGAGGGGGGGGAGGGAGGGGGGGAGGGGGGGAGGGAGAGGGGGGGGAGGGGAGGGGGAGGGGAGGGAGGGGAGGGGGAGGGGGAAGGGAGGGGGGGGAGAGGGGAGGAGGGGGGGGGAGGAGGGAGGGGAGGGGGAGAGGGGAGGGGAGGAGGGGGGAGAGGGAGGGGGAAGGGGGAGGGGGGGGGAGGGGAGGGGAGGGAGGAGGGGGGAGGAGAGGGGAGGGGAGGGGGAGGGGGGAGGAGGGGGGGGGAGGGGGGAGAGGGGGGGAGGGAGGGGAGGAGGGGGAGGGAGGGGGGGAGGGGGGGGAGGGGGGGGGAGGAGGGGAGGGGAGAGGGGGGGAGGAGGGGAGGGGAGGGGGAGGGGGGAGGGGAGGGAGGGGGGGGAGGGGGGGGAGGGGGAGGGAGGGGGGGGAGGGAGGGAGGGGGGGAGGGAGAGGGAGGGGGGGAGGGGAGGGGGGGAGGGAGGGGGGGAGGGGGGAGGGGGGAGAGGAGGGAGGGGGGGAGGGGGGGGGGGAGGGGGAGGAGAGGGGAGGGGGGAGAGGAGGGGGAGGGGGAGGGGGGGGAGGAGGGGGGGGGAGGAGGAGGGGGAGAGGGGGGGGGGGAGGGGGGGAGGGGGAGGGGGGAGGGGAGGGGAGGGGGAGAGGGGGGAGGGGGGAGGGGGGGGAGGAGGGGGAGGGAGGGGAGGGGGGAGGGGAGGGGGGGAGGGGAGGGAGGGGGGGAGGGGGGAGGGGGGGAGGGAGGGAGGAGGGAGGGGAGGGGGGGGAGGGGGGAGGGGGAGGAGGAGGGGGGGAGGGGAGGGGGGAGGGGGGGGGGAGAGGGGAGAGGGGGGGAGGGAGGGGGGGAGGGGAGGGAGGGGGGGGGAGGGGGGGGGGGAGGGGGAGGGGGGGGAGGAGGGGGAGGGGGGAGGGGAGGGAGGGGGAGGGAGGGGGGAGGGGAGGAGGGGGGAGGGGGGGAGAGGGGGAGAGGGGAGGGGGAGGGAGGGGAGGGAGGGAGGGGGGGGGAGGGGGAGGGGAGGGGAGGGGGGAGGGGGGGGGAAGGGAGGGGGGGGGAGGGGGGAGGAGGGGGGGGGAGGGAGGGGGAGGGGGGAGGGAGGGAGGGGAGGGAGGAGGGGGGGGGAGGGAGGGGGGGAGAGGGGGGGGAGGGAGGGGAGGGGGAGGGGGGGAGGGGAGGGGGAGGGAGGGGGGAGAGGGAGGGGGGAGGGGGGGAGGGGGGAGGGGAGGGGGAGGGAGGGGAGGGGAGGGAGGGGGGAAGGAAGGAAGGAAGGAAGGAAGGAAGGAAGGAAGGAAGGAAGGAAGGAAGGAAGGAAGGAAGGAAGGAAGGAAGGAAGGAAGGAAGGAAGGAAGGAAGGAAGGAAGGAAGGAAGGAAGGAAGGAAGGAAGGAAGGAAGGAAGGAAGGAAGGAAGGAAGGAAGGAAGGAAGGAAGGAAGGAAGGAAGGAAGGAAGGAAGGAAGGAAGGAAGGAAGGAAGGAAGGAAGGAAGGAAGGAAGGAAGGAAGGAAGGAAGGAAGGAAGGAGGAAGGAAGGAAGGAAGGAAGGAAGGAAGGAAGGAAGGAAGGAAGGAAGGAAGGAAGGAAGGAAGGAAGGAAGGAAGGAAGGAAGGAAGGAAGGAAGGAAGGAGGAAGGAAGGAAGGAAGGAAGGAAGGAAGGAAGGAAGGAAGGAAGGAAGGAAGGAAGGAAGGAAGGAAGGAAGGAAGGAAGGAAGGAAGGAAGGAAGGAAGGAAGGAAGGAAGGAAGGAAGGAAGGAATGTATGTATGTATGTATGTATGTATGTCCTGGACAACCAGCCAGGAGTTTGTCATTCAAGTTATAGATGCATAAATCGGAATTGAAAAATCCATCTTGTTTCTTTAACAACATTTAGAGATTCCTTGTTACTCAATGAGTAGATGCTGTTTCTCCAGAAGCATAATTTACAAGTTAGTCACAGCATTGTCTGCATGAGGAACAAAAGTTCTGTTGTTATGTTAGTAGCTGTATCATCTTAGCAATACTTTGTGCATAAAGGCAGTAAGCATGCAGTGTGTGTATATACTGCACAAAGGCAGTAAGACATGCAGTTTGTGTATATAATATACATACAGATATGGACAATTTATCTTTGTTAATGAAAATTATTTTGACCATCTTAGTCCTCACACATTATTCTATTAGCCTGCAAATCAGGACAAAAAGGGAAAAAAAATGGCTCTTGTGATGTTTAGAATTATACAGGCATCACAGATCCATGACTTTCAAGTTTAGACATGGTTATTATATCTTTCATTCTAGTCTGCTATGGGAAAAACCAACAGAAGCCCATTCTTCTCTTTTTAGTCTGCTGTCGTGGTTAATTACTCATAGGTAAGCCTAATTTCTCATTTAAAACTGTAGGATTTTTACACTCAACACTAGTTCTTACTTTTTTTCCCCTCCATTCTTATAGTCATTTAGTCCTTGTTATTTTTTTCTTTGTGCAAGTAATTATAAAACATAATCAAGCTTTTGAAGTCTCTCACAGTAAGATAGCTTCTGTCATCTGAATTATTCTTCTCAAGAGCCCTTACCAAATATGCTAAATTATGTACATGTGCATATAAATAATATTCAGAAGTACACAGTGTCCTTTGAAAGGGGTACTGATTAAGTCATTTACAAAAATTATCTGCTTATAACTTTGAAGAATATCACAAAAGATTAATTAAATTATTCCTACTGTGTGAGGGATTCCAATACCAGACTATATAGATAGAGGCATAACCCACCCCCAAAAAAAAAATCCAACCAAACAAAAAATGGTAGTTAGCACAGACCATGCCTGTGATCTATGTTTCTCTGGCCTAGAAAGTACCACTTCAATTTTCTGACATCATCTCTGTCTAAATCATGTGTGAATTTCAGGGAAGAATTGTTGGAATAGCCTCTGCTAAAAAAAAAAAAAAAGGAAGACATTTTACAGATTGGGAGCTATTGTATGTCTCCCTTGGTAGTTCAGAGAATGGAATGATTCAGCTCAGTGCTTTTAGAATTTACATCGATTTTGATCAATCTATCTTCCCCACCCCTCCAGTCCAGTTTCCCGTTGTCTAATGTGCTTTTAAAATTTTCTTTTTAATTTTCATTTTTTCAGACCTTACTGAGTGTATTACAGTAAATGCAACTCATGATCACCCCTGTAAAACATACCACAAAAATTCACTATAATCCCTTATGCGTTTTTTCAAGAGGTAACTGCCTGAGGATCATCTGCTTTCTTGATTTAGACTTCCTTAATTCTGTTGGTCTTAGAGGGACTTTATTCTGGCATACAGTCTTCGAGTGAATAATGAAAAAAGGAACCAAAAAACCCACACAGGCTTTCCTTTTTAATATTCTGTATGAGAAACCATCACCAGAATATTTTAAATATCTAAAGGAATTTTCTATTCAAACCATTTCAAGTTAGAGCCTCAAGTGTTGTAAAAAAAGTGAAACTTAGACTAAACAGAATAAGATTAATTTGCACACGTGGGTAATTCTGATCAACATCATGATTAGGCAGATGATTTCCAAAATGCATGTAGGCAGCAGTCACCATAGTTTATATTTAATCTTCTTCTTTGCTTTCAAGTCTGCAATTAACTGTTCCAAAAGGTCTGCTGCATTTTAAAAACAATTAAGTATTTATATTGTGATATGAACACTGAAAAATGATTTAATAAAGCCCAAAGTCTGTCAATACGTTTAGCAGTGTAATTCTGTATTAGTCTTCCTCATATGAAGCAAGAGCATCTTCATCTGTGGATTTTTGAGCTGGTAATTGCACTGTTAGAATAATGAACTTGCAGACAAGTGTATTTTCCTTCTTTTTAAAATATTCCTAAGTAAATGAATTTTGTGAGATATAGTCTGCATATTTTCCTCTCAGTAAGAAACCCACAAGCAGCAGCTACTTCCACATTAAGAAATCCTGTCAACAGAAGAATGAAAAACAAACAAACAAACAAACACAAACTCCAGACAAACCAGACCCAAGGCAATTTACCAAATTCATAAAGTGTGTTTCATCTTTGTGAGATGTTTAGGGCATCAGGCTCTCTGACAAGCAGATCAACCAGTTAAGTTACCATTTGTTCTTTTGCTGTAGAAGACAAGTAACAAGTTCATAGGTTGCTGCTTGAGTAAGCATTTGGAACAATTCACTGTTCTGCATTAAGAGGGCAATGAAAATAGTCTATAGAGGTTGGTAAGAAAAATAGCTTCCCTTTACCTTTACAAAGGGGCTGGCATTTCAATTTAGATGAAAACTTGTTCTTGATTCTAAATCTCGGTACAAATACAAATACAGTATCAGTTAACCTATTTTATACCAAATAGTTCTAGGTTAAACTGGTTAAATGTTTATCTTTGCAAATGCAGAAACTCAACTCCATTGACTTACATTTGATTTCTCTCAGGATACGAGCAGAACCTTTATTTGTCAGGAATTTTAGCTCAGTAACTTTGTCTTGAAAGAGGAGCTATTTTGATTACTGGCCATGAAGATTCCAGAGAAATTCAGTCATAAACCTTTATTAAATCTAAATTATTTTAATTTCATAATTTTCAAGTACATCTTTGACTGAAAAGTGAAAGTTTCCATAAAGTCTGTTCCCTAATTGGCTATTTTTAGGAATGACATCTCAAGCATTTTTAATACTTTCCAAATGAAGAACCTTAAAAAGAACTACACAGCAAAGCAACTTTATTTCTGCCATCGGCTATGGTTTCTAAGCATTTTTAAAAATCCAAGTGTGCCAGATATTCTCTTGCCTTGCAGCTGTAGAAAAAGCCTGCCTGAAGACAGGGGTCAATGCACTGCAAACTCATTGAAGTGTCTGAGGCCGCACAAACATTTATCATCTTAGAAATATATGCTTTAAGACTAAATACCTTAAATAATTTCCATTACCAAAGGGGTTTTTCTCCACATTAAACAAATGCAGCTGTCTTGAGCAAAATTGCTGAGCTAGTGAAAACAATCTCAGCCCCTTTGTCCAATTAATCTTTTTCATAATCTTAAAAGATATTCCAATTCTTAGTGCACATTTACTCAGTAGCAACTGTATTAAGGTTCTTGGACATTGGTAGCTTGAAAACTCTACTACAAGTTGGGGGTTTTAGCACACCATTGTGAAACTGGTACAAAAATATAATTATAATACCAAAAAAGTAAAAAAAATATTGCAAGGTTGTGGGATAAAAAGGGAAGCAGAACCATTCAAGGGCAGACTTGAGCCTATTTAAAAAAAAAAAAATATATATATATATATAATGATAGGTGGTGAAGTTGAACTTTTCATTTTGATCTATTAAGTTTTTGGTTATTTGCACAGAACTGCAAAGCACCAACTTGAAAAGTATGTTCTGCGATGTAATTTTGAAATACATATGACCACAGGACTTGTTCTAATGCCTACAGTCACAGAATATTTCATATATTCATTAGGTACCTCAAATGTGGTGACATCAGCATCAACATCTTGCAAAGACTGTGATGCAGACTGGACAACTCATCAGAAGCAGCAGGCTCATGTCCTTGCTCAAAACCTCTAAGTAAGGCAGTAACATGCAGAGCTGGTATCACGGAACAGAGCATCAGGACTGTCCTAGTGTAGGTTAAAGTCACCAGAGACAGTGCTGACAATGCCAGTGGTCTCTTGAAGTGAATGACAAAGCTGTTTCAATGAGACCCAGATTCCACTCTAAATACAATCACAAGAAGTAGATAAATCTCTACCTTGTGATAATAATCAGAAGAAATGACACTCAGGCTTCAAAATAGAGAGTCAGTCTTTAAGTTCTTAGTGAAATGAAGCAAAGTACTTGCAAGATAAACAGCTGGATAGTCTGCAGTCAGCCAGCTTTGACTGGACCCTTAACGATTCCTGTGGTAGGATACTCAGGACAAGATCTCAGCAAAATTAGCAGATTTTCTAGATAGCGTGGATAGTCAGATATTAAAATAAATTATACTAGCAAAATATTTTTAGTAGTGTCATTAAGAAGGTCTGGTGGTCATGACTTCAGAGTGGAAGGCTTGCTACTTCACTCCTGAAATAGTGCATAGCACTCCTCAAATGAAATTGTGTTGGTAATCCTGGTGTCCAGTCCAAATTACAGCAAGTGAAATTGCATTCCCCTTATCTACATTCCCCCCTATAGCATCCATATACCATTTTTATACTTGGCTTGCATTTGAAATGTTAGGTGCTGTTCCACACCAGAGACTCCGGCCCATCACTCTGAAGGGAATGATTACACATCTTTTATGCTTATTCAAAGGTTGTTGCATTTTCCTTTTACTTATTTAAATAATTACTATTGCTTGCTGTGGAAAATATTGCAGGAATGCAGTTATAGTAGAGTGAGAGGTGATGGCAAGGAAAATATTTTCAGATTGTGAGAATGATAAACTAACTATAAATATTTGAAGGTTAAAAAGCTTTTTTTTTTCTTTACACTGTCAAAGTTTTATTAATCTATTAAAAATTATATTTTACTCAAGACACTTTGATCCATGCCACGGTTAATTTTCTTCACATCCTCATACATTTCAAAGCTACCCTTCAGTAGTCAGTATATGGTATTAGAAGTTATGAATGTTGAATAGAAGGCATGTGGTGTGAAGCTATTAAGGGATACTGCTTATTTTCAAAATAAACAAGACAGACCCAAATTATGCTTTCTTGGAATAGATTTGAGATTTAGTGAAGGAAAAATGCATCTGATGGAAGCATACCTGAGGAATGGGTCACATACTTTAAAAGTATCATTTAGAAAATAAGACCATCAAAGGTTAAATTATCAGAATTTTATTTATGTTACAAATTGTCACAATCACAATTAATGTAAAACAGAAAGCACTGAGGAAATGTGACTGTTAGATACAAGATTTGAGGTGTAAAAACCTCATCCAAGACTCTAATACTAGAAAACCTGTGCTGTTCATTAAACATTTCTATGCATCAAACATCAAGTGAAGAGAATAAGCAGCATATTATAATTGACAGGGATTAAACCACCTTCAGTTATACAAGTTTCTGAAGGAAACTGAAGTTGGTGTATCATTTCTACCCAAGTTTTCTTTTGGGTAGATCTGTTTACAATTAGCTATTATGAAAAGCTTCAGCATAAACCACCAATCTTCATTTTAACTTCCCCATGTTGTTCATACATCAGACAAACTATTTCCAAAAGTGTTTAAATTCTAGTCATGAGACTTCACACACTCTCTTCCACTTGCTGCATAAGGCTAAAAAGGAACTAAAGGAACATGAAGTTGCATTATTGCTTTGTAACAGGAACTTAGACAAAAATTCTTTATTGAGCTCCAAATAAAACATTGTCACATTAATATACAATTAAGAGTTTAAATATACAACTGCTTTAAAAAGTGTATACTGTTGTACACTTTAAGGCTTTAATACAAGAAGTACTGAACAGGATTTTCATACTCCGTAGCCTGTCTTCTTGTCTAGGCACACGGGTAAGAACAATGCTCTAAGCAGTCCGTAATGAACATAGCAGAAGTTCCTGGAAAAGAGCAAAATATTATTTATTTGTATACATCTTGAGATTAATGACTATGAATTCTCTGAAGACTGTCAGATTATAAGCAGTGGGATAAGGCAATTATGCATACAATGTATGCAGATTTATGGAAACCACTGCAGAAACTGCCACCATTGAAATTCCGTACAAATGCAACAAAAAGTTCAATGAAGGCAAACTTATTCAGTACAAATGCAACAAAAATGTTCAATAAAGGCAACCCTAATAATAATAAAGGCAACCCTAATAATATGGTTAATTAAAATTATTAACATTACTTGCTTGATTATGATTGATTATAATCATTAATACTAACTTGACTTGGTAACTTGCTGTACCCTACAGCAATTGACCAGTGTTAGAATACAAACCCTATTAGAACGGATAAAGGCTTCCAAGGTTACTTGACAGTAAAAGAAAGGCTGCCTTCTACATTAATTTTTATTTTTAAAATTTAGACACCTTTTCAGATGTTTCTTCCCTCTTAAAAGTTTAATGGATTTAATTTCAGAGATTACTCCAAAGGAAAAAAAAAAAAAAAGAAAGAAAAAACACCATAGAAATGCAACAGCAGACAATGTTTATTTCAGGAACTGTCAAGAGAAGTTCTGTGCTACAAATATGTAGTTTAAATATATCTAACACCAGCCATACCACCACTGACTACTCAATCTTGTCAGATGCACATCTGGCATGTGACCAAAACAATCATTTCTGACCACAGGGTAGGTTTGCTTTTAGCAAGGAGGAGAATTCTCTTTTCATTTACTCCTGTAACCTGCAACATCCAGTCATACAACACCCTGTCACCCAGGGGGGCGCCCCAACAGCCTCTGCATGATTCATCAGGGAGACACTCTTTCCCACAAATGGAACCTGAAGCAATTTAAAGGTTTTATAGAACCTTCGGGACAGAGTAGCAGAGAGTGGCACAAAAGCATACTGACACATGCATTCTCCATATAGGAGGCGCTAAGGAAAGAGCTGGATAAATATCACAGAAGGCTGAAATCACTTCTGTTACACTTATTTGTCTAGTAGCTGTCCTTGCTACTATTTAGTTTCAATCCATCAAGTCTCATCATAGGCGGTATAAAATTTCATATTTGCAAATGAAAACTTATGTAACTCATCATATTATGCAATTTAAGATGTAAGCAGAGATTTGGCAAATTACCTAATAAATATATTTAAAAAAAAAAAATCTCTAACACTCAGTTTTGACATAGCAATTTTAGCAGCTGGTAATATTTGCCCTTTGAGCCTTACAGGGTAGAAACCTTCCCCAGGATCTGTTAACCTTAAAAGAGCCTTTGCTTTAAATCTTTAGAATACTCTCAAAATTGTTCTAAAGCCATTTGGTATGTACAAAACATTCCTTTAGCCTGTGACAGCAGTCTCCTAAATTTACTGTGCTGTGCAGAGGCAGTGCAATGTATGCAATACTTCAAAGTACAGAGCTCTATTTATCTAAGTCATGTCAACCACAGGCACTGAGATCATAATGTTAGCTGGAAGAATTACCATTCCAAGTAGGAAATAAAAAAAAAAAAAAAATCTGTTTAAAATCTGAGCATGAATACAGTTAAATTTTTATGTTGAATTCACCAGAAACAGTAGAGCTAGCTATTCTTCAGCTGATGTTTCCAAATGGATTTGTTCTTTCGTTTGTGCCAAAAAGTCAGCCTGCTTCTGGTTCAGAGATGCTTGACTTAAAAAAACCATTATACAGAGTGCTTTCTTCAGCTTTGGAACACTGTTTTAGACATGCTTGCTGACCAGATTAGAGTCTCAAATTCCCATTTGAACACTGTTAGTATAAATTAAACGCATTTACTTACACTTTCTTTTGTCCAATGAAATATTAATTGGTTGGAATACTCACAAAGCCATGTATATCTTTCAATAAACTAACAGCCAGAGGACAGTGTCCACACACTGGAACACAGGTTAATGTTCTATTCAGTGATAGTTTAGAACTGTGAGTTTTCCCACAAGAACTGAACACAGCCAACGATTTTTGCTGGCTTCCAGTAAATGCAAATTCCATGAAAATTCAAACCTTGTATATTAAGAATTAAGGATCTGATCAGAAGCTCCATTATTTATTTGACAATTTCACGGATCAGTAAAGGCACCTACCAAAGCATCAGAAGACTAAGGTTTTTGTTCTCTTGGCTGCCCGAGGAGGTGGATTTCCTGATAAGAGAAAATAAAGATCTTTATTATATTTCAAAGGCTTTCAAATAAAAACTAAAGAAAACAATGTAAATCAAGCTGATTAATAGCAACTTAATGATTAAGAAAAAGCTTTAGATAACATTTGTAACGTTTAAATTACTAGAATTTATGGAAAAATAATATATTACAAACTATTGGTTATGAGGTTTTACAGTTGTTTAATAGGGAATAGTTTGTCCAAATTTAACTAGCTAAGCTAAGGCTTTTTAGATTACTAATACAAACTAAACGTTTTAAAATGAGAATTTATGTGTCCTCAAAGTCTTTCCTACATTCTAAAATGAAACTTTCTAAGTTGTACCCTCCCTGTTTTTTATTGGTTATAAATTAAGTGAGATTAAAATCTTATTTGATTTATTTACCTTTGCAAATGAAGACCGTTTTAAGGGTTACACATCCTCTGCCTCTGACGAAAGCGACCTCAATTAGTCAAGTCAGAAAGTCTTTAAAAGCTTTGTGTTTATTGCATCCAGCACGGAGCGAGGTGGTCATTAACGTACCAAAATTCTCATAAAGTTGCACTAGTGAAAAAATGCTCAACAAGATGAAAACTAGTCACATCTTTTTCAGAAAATTCATTAGCTATTTTAAACCATTTTTAACAAAAAATATTTTGATTTAACGTGGCACTCACGTGGATCCATACCATTTGGATACTTTAAACAGCATTTATATCTATTGTGAGCAGATCGATAGACATTTAGGTTTATACCATTTTTGTTTAGAAGAAACTGTGCAATGTTTAATGTGAGCCTTTTATGCTTGTAACTGTTAAACATTTCTCCCTGTTTACTACTATTTATGAAGTTTTATTATAAGATAAAGCATAAAATTACTCTCACACACACTGATTTTCTTTCAAAAGTTTATTTAGTATCAAGCAAGGGTAAAACTTTGCTTAACACTACAGAACATTTCAAGACTTGAGTTACAAAATACCACATTATTTGCATTTGTAATTTGCTTCCCTTTTTACGCATGTTTGCCAAGAGATAATCTAGCAAATGGCTGAAAATAAAAGCTAAAAACTAAGTTGTTGAAAACCTTTAAAATAAAAGGTTACGCTTATGTTAAAAGAATGGACTAACATATTTAGTAAACCTATTTTTTGTTTGTTTAACACTAGTTAATCAAAGGTTATTTTTTTGATCACCTATTTTTTCAAATACAGTTTGGAATATAACAAAGTTCCTCGCTTTACACATCCTTCTGTCCAGGTTGTTCCTTCAACAAAGTATTTTAAGTTCAGTCCATCCATTCAGATTTTTATGCACTTTGATTTAATAAAAAGGGATTGTTCATAGAAAAAATTACTTTGAACAGTATACAGGACTGGTGGAGATTGGATATTTCACAACATCAGACAGTACAATCAGTATCTGGCATATGGCTGGTCTCTGTAGACTCCTTTTGTTGTCCTTGCAGAAGGTGCCTTGTGTCGCGAGTTGCTCCATTCTTCTTGCCCTGCAAGAAGGGAAAAAACAGTTAAGCTTCCTTCCAGTGTTCTCGGATGTTAAACTTCATTTCTTATATAATTGTGAATTGGATAGTGAAATTATTTACAGAAACCAAGGTGTACAAAGTGAAATCTGACACATGAATCAAAAAACAGCCAATCAACCAAACAAAAAAAAAAACCCCTGGGTACAACACCTTCCCATGAGCTATTCCACAGTGTTTTTTCAGCACATAACAGCAGGGAGTGCAATAGCCCAATGGCAAAAATATTTAGGGCTCTGCAAGTATACTAAATATCAGCTATAGTAGCAAACCTACAAATAATTAGGATGAAATGAATGGATGACATTAATTATGTATAGGCAAATAAGCTACCCTCAGAAAAGTTTCTTTGCATCAGTACCAATTTAGGTTTAATTCAAATATTCAACCCAATAGTGAAAAGCCTTGACTATCACTACAAAGGCTTGTGGCTTTTAACAATCTGGGGGGAACATTCAGCATCACTGTAAACATCCACTTCTTCTAAAATACAAGAAATTGGAAAGCAGAGTATAAAAAGATTAAAAGAGCAAAGGAAGTTGCTTGATTGAATTTTGAAAATGAAGTTTGCAAAATACTTATGCTGCATTTAATACATCACAAGCATACCACATTTTAGTGGTAATAAATACTAACATAGACTAGCAAAGTGTCATCTTAAATGAGCTGGACCTACTCTGCTAGGCATTTACAAGAGGGGAAACACAGGGCTAAGTGCAGAGTATGACAAGACAATAAACTTTTAACAGGTAAACTTTTAACAAGTAAATTCAAGTCAGTAGTACCTCAGAGAGAAAAAAACCCAAGCAACCAAAGAACAAAAAAACAAGAAAAAAACAAAGAAAAAAAACAACAAAAAAGTGGAAAAAAATAAACAAAAGGCAAACCTCTGACAACAATGTATTTGCTTCCATATTTACTTTGAAAGATTGGCCCTGCCCTAGCAGACAGGGATCCAAGTGAACCCAACCCAATTAAGGGTGGAAAACAAATGCTTCATAACCCCAAATCTAGGCCTTACTTTGTCTTTATAGTCTATTACAAAAAGGAAAAAAAAAAAAAAGAGGAGAGAGAAAAAAAATAAAAAGGGGGGTCAACAGTCAAAGCACCCCCATACTTTGAATGGTAAGGTAACTTGCTCAGACAACAGACATCTGAAATTAGGTGACAAGAATCCCACAAATCAAGGGCTCAGCCTAACAATCTCTCCATAGAAGTCTCACCCTAGATACATAATTTAACAAAATGTAAATTGTTGCTTACAGAGCCCAGATTATATATCATACCTAGACAGTCAGAACATTTGCCTAGGAGGTAAAAGGAACAAGTTCAAATTTGGTGTAAACCTAAAAAAATTAAAAATGTACCTCAGGCAAGTTCCACAGGAATCTGATAACAGAATGGCATAAACAAGCAACCTTTTGTACTGCTTCACCATATAGAAAGCAAGGCATACAATAAGGAAGGAAAAGAACCCTAGCCTAAAAGTGAAGGAAGTTGGCTGAGGGGTAAGAATTCAAAAACCCCTTTCTTTTAAGCACCATTCCAAGAAATAGTTTGAGTGGAAAAAGTCTTGGTTACAGTTTAAGGGGAATACTTGCTCCTTTTCAATCAATTGGTCAAATCAGAGGGCAAATTAGAGTCACCTTAATTTTTATCAGCTTTAATTCTTGTGCCATTCAGGGTTCTGAATTCTAAAAATACTGATTGGCATCTGAGCTTCTCAGGAGAAACATTTCAGGTATCTTGGGGAGATCCAGGCTGGATGTGAGGAAGTTCTTCCCCATGAGAGTGGTGAGAGCCTGGAACGGGTTGCCCAGGGAGGTGGTCGAGGCCCCATCCCTGGAGGTGTTTAAGGCCAGGCTGGATGAGGCTCTGGCCAGCCTGATCTAGTGTGAGGTGTCCCTGCCCATGGCAGGGGGGTTGGAACCAGATGATCCTTGTGGTCCCTTCCATTCTGACTGATTCTATGATTCTACTTCCTGGGAATCTGTTTCCTCCTGGAAGGTACTAGGAAATCTGCTCACTATGGAGTCTAATGAATTTTAGTTTGATGCACCTAATGTTCTTACATACTCTAAGGATAATTAATAGTATGTAATTCTGCATTTGAGAATCAGCTAGTTAAGAAATGAAGAGCACAAGCATTTATTTGTATGTGCAAAAATTTCAGTGGGTGTAACGTATAATCATTCTTCAAGGTATTTATAGTCTTCCTCTCAACTTGAGCAAACACATCACTTAATATTCTGAGTGGCTGTGCTTTGATAAATAGAACATGAGTTTTAAATGCGAAAGCAATGAGAAATCCATATTTTCAACCTTAAATACTCAATCCACATTTTTCCCCATCAGTCAACTCTATCTGCATTAAGCAGTTTCACACATTTTTTTCCTCATAAATTTTCAATTCATGAAATAGTCTTAGAAATGTCAGGCTTATAATGGCAAATACTGCATTATTTTAATGCTGAAATAAAGATTTAGGCTATATATCAACAACAATTGAAAGTGCAGTGGGACAGAACCACTTAAAGGGACCTCCCCTTGATGAGCTGACTTTCCCCTTAAGCAAAATAATTAGTTTAAGCAGACAACACTGAGCAAACTTCTTTATTAGGTGCATTTATCACAACAACTTGAGGTAATGTTAGTTTTCAGCAGGATGCACTTCTAAATGGAGTTCAGGAAAGACACCATGCAAAAATTTAAGCACAGCTCTGAACTCACTGAAGTATCCATTACCCAGAATCACAACTCTTTTACACTCTTTTACTACCAATCCCCAACTGTTTAGAGACTCGAGTGACCTAGATCATATTTCTCTAATCTCTACCCAGAGATTTAACATTTATCTCTTAACCAAAGGTGCCTTTTATTTATCATGTTTTATGCTTCTAATCCATAATGGATTTTTTTAATTAAACCCATCAACTACCATAATTTAAGTTTAAAAAATACGTGATCTTTACCACTGCCACTTGTTTCTTGCCTCATTACACATTGTTTTGTCTCCATACAAGTAACCCACTGCCCCCCATGACTATTAGCTACCTATAGTACTTTCATAACCTTTACATAACGACTCCCTGCTTGATTTCACAAGGCTGATGCATGAAAATGAACCAATACAAAGACACACAAATCTAAACTGCACTCAATTAGGCTCCAATTCAGCTGAGAATTTCAGCACATTTTTACCTTGTACCAAGTTTCAGTGCCAGTTGTGCCACTAGGAAGCATATCTTTTCAGGTCCCGAAAAAACTGTTCTATGCTCCATGTTTTTTTTTTCCCCTAAACCTCATTGAATGTGACATGAAATGGGTACTTACAGAACAATTCAGATTTTAGTTTCATGTAACTATGTTAGCTAACAGAAATACAGAAACCCCCTTCAGTATTTTTCTCAATAACCACATTATGAGCTCTGTGACAGTGCAGGGATCCCTGCACAGCTGTCACCCACTGCAGAACTGGAGCTTGCCTATTGAAATCCTTCTTTGATTATATTTTTTCAAGAGTCTACTATGATGACAGTCATTCAGCTCATAAATCTACTTACCATAAGAGTCATATGTTTCTTCACTTAGTCCATGGCCGTAGTCATAATAATCTGCTCCACTGCACAGAAGGAAAGAAGTAGGAAGAATAAGAAATAAAGAAGTTATGTTTTGAGAAGCAACTATTATCATTACACATTCTACCTTTTGAAAGAAGAAAGTTTGAAGGATATAGATGTGCCCTAAGATAAGAAAGGTAAGCATGTAATAATGACAGCTTAAGACCTCAAAAGTAACTATCATGTTTCTTTCCTACCACAGCCAGACCCAGGGCTGCTGTTATTTGTTAAATACTCCATAAACTGATGCTACCGAGTCATTACCTTCTGAGTGAGAAGGAAATCATGAATATATTATCATTACCAAGTAATCACTAATATTGACAAAATGTTTCTAAGATTAGATTAACTGCTAACAAAAAAAAAAAAACCCAGAGAAAAAGTACTTTATGGCCTTAAAACAAATTAACAGGTAAGCCATTTACATAAATAACATCAGAATCACTTTTAAACTGACACAAGACAAAGATAATTTCTTGTGTTTGGGTTGTCTGTGTTTTAGTTTGTTGGGTTTTGTTTTTTTCTAACTAAAAATGTTTTAAATCCAACAAAATAATCCAGGCCAAATAATAATGCAGTTCTGGTGTGTACAAACATCTAGAAAGTGTAAATAAGTACTTGTTATTGCTAGCACAAGGCTTTCTAAACAAAAACTTTTAACAGACTGCACTAAGACAACCCAAAAAAAGGACTTGTACACAAACTAAACGTAATCAATATTTTGTCAGTCCATGTGATGAGGATCTCAAAATAACCAAGCCAAAGTCTGAAGCATAAGAAATAACAATTTTCCTCAGCAGTAGCCAGTGATAAAACAATCTTTATTCTGACAACCAACTTAAAACTGATGTGCACTATCCTTCCACCCAGTACTTGATTATTTTAAGGCTGTCATCAAGTTTAGAAGCCTGTAGCAGCTGAGCCCTATCCCCATATCTGTCAATCCTGTCAGAATGACTTTTGCAGTGTTTCATTTCATAGACCTAAAATATCTATTAAGCAAAAAAATGACTCATTCTCCATCATGTAAACTGCAAAACGAATAAACATTATAAAGAGAAAAAAATTTTACTTATACTGAAAGTATATCACGACCCATCTTTATTAGATGAGAAACCCTTCAAAATTAATCTGTTCCAAAAGTACAAGTTATAATGGGAAGTCAGGTTGCCTAGTGCAATTCAATACTTTCTACTGACTGCTTTCATTTGTGCTCTGTAACAATGCCAACACACTCTCAACTCAGCTTTATGCTAAAAAACTGCAAAACTTGTCTTCTCTGAAAGAGTATGAGCAGAAGAAAATGGTGCACACAAACGGTTGTAAGGAATTCTGGACTGAAAAATAAAAAAGGAAAAAATAAAAAAGGAAAAAATAAAAATATTTACTTTTTGTCTCATTTATAACAGTCTGAATAACCCATGGAGCAAAGGGGGTTTAGAGGAATTACTGAAAAACCTAGTACTGTATATGAAGTTACAGCTTACAGAACTGTATTTTTTTTTTCAGAGCAATCACCTGCTAAAATAAACCTAGCCAAAGGAACCTTCAGTACCAAAGTTTTAAAAATTGTACATTTCAGCTCATTAACTGAGATAGTAGAGGTCAATTCTGTCATGAGCAATTAAGTAACTCTATTAAATAATTTTCCCTCTGGACAGAAGATACAACATCAATTCTTGTTTTATAAAGCATCCTTGACATTTACACTTTCTTATATAGGTTCTCTAGCATCTTAGTATTCTGACTTAGGACTACTGAAACTCTGCATTTCCCTTTAATGGATTTATTCTGCAAGGGATGCCCTTTTCTTTCTTTTCCTTCATTTTATCTCATAGAATGAGAACAAAGCCACAGGACAAGTTCTTTTTCTTTAATTCCTGTGTCTCTGTCCTTTCAGAACAAGGAAAAAAATTACATGTATCCTTTTAACTTAGGAAGATTAGAGCTGGGGTCTACTTTGACTTCCTCTGTTTTCAGATGTGAAATCTTCTTGAGAATGTTTTCTTCACTATTCAAATGTTTTCCCTACTTCTCCAGGTGTCTATTTTGTAGACGGATAATTGCATTACATATACAGTCAGCTGAGTTTAAGCATCTTCATAACCATCAAGCAAGCAGTACAAGTGCAAGCAACACTGGAATATCAGTTATTATTCAGATCTTTTGTACAGTTAGAGTTCTTGCTTGTATCTCCTCCTACTTATTTTTTTCCCAATCCTATTCCAGCACAATGTTTTGGGGATAATGAGAGAAGAGATGGCAAAGAAAAAAAATGTTTTGATTTTCCACGTCAACATAAAAACTTGCAACCATCTAATGTTATAGAAGAATTAGCAAACAATAAATTTAAGTAAGTCACCTCTAATTGCTGAGGGATGGTCATTAATCCTGCAATGCTTAAAGGAAGTGCAAAGTGAGGCTTAATTAGTTTAAATAAAGCCAGGGGGAAGTGCCTGGGAAGTGAGCAACCTTAGATTTTAGCACTGCATCACTGATGAAGTAAAGCCTTAGAGGAGATGTTTTATCTAGTGAAGCAGAGGACTGAGAAGCTTCCTGCCATTTTTTAGAACCACAGTGCTCTGAGACTGTCTTAAAATACTTTAATTTAGAGTTATTCAACATAAGCCTTCAATGGTCTTGTGGAGTATGACCTGAATTTCTCAGGCTTTTCTGCTAAGCTGATTGTTTCTGAAAATATCTTGATGAACCAAAACAGAAGAAAAAACATTATTAAAAAAAATAAAACAACCAAAGAGCAGTAACTGCTCTGACAATGCTTAAGGAACTCTTACTACATTAACTATTATTCTGACTATAAATGTTGGAATATTCTCTTTGGGCAGGTGTCGACAGAACGGTAGAGTTTCAATCTGACACTCATGATGATGTATCACAATAGGTCATTAGGCCATTTTTGAGACAATCATGGAACAGACATGCCAACCAATGTGCAAATACTTGGTAGCACTTAAAAAAATTCAGAGTTAAAATATATTGTGACTAATGAATGCAACTGCTATGGCTCTTTAGATTTCATAAAGGCATCTTCTAGAAATATGCCATTTCTGTGTTTGAAACCAAACTAGCATGGCAGGAAGCCTGATACATAAGGGGAGAGCAAAAGGTCTAATTGAGAGTTTCTAGTTTACTGGATACCAGGTTTAAGCACTGAGTGATCTGAATCTTTATTTTCAGTGATGAAAAATGCCTTTGCTAAAAGTTCAGCTTCTTGTAATCCTTGCTAGGGAAAAATAATAAAAAAAAAAAGGTCTATTTTTTCTTTCACATACTGGTATCAGAAGTAACTCAGAAAATTATTTGTTTAGACAGAAGCCAGGGCAATTTCAGAAAATGAAATAAAAAACAACTTTCAAACACTGAAGTTTCCTTTTGCACTAAGAGTAGCTCCACTAGCACCACCTTTGTCCTTCTACACAGAGGCTGCACAGAACAAAGCAGAAAGAACAAATGATCTTTCTAGGAAGAGGTTCGATACGATTGACCCTGACTGATATGATCACATCTGAACCAAACCCTTCACAAGGACAAGTCTTTCTACCATTCCTATCAGATCTTCATGCTCAGCTGCTTCCAATATCAAAAAGCATCTGCCAGCAGTAAACAGGAAGAGTGTCCCACATGTTATTGTCAACACAATCACTGCAGTGAAACTTCTCATAACTCCATAATTGTGTTGAACATTGAGCTATCTGTTCTTTATGGTTCTGCAGCTTGCTAGAACACCACATTCTGTAAGCCAGCTTACAGCAGGATAAGATAAAACCAGGATATCAAGAAGGAATTCACACTGTTTCTTGCATCTCACAGGTTTTTATTTAAGGTCCAGTTCTGCCACCTCTTATAAGTTTCTTTAGTACAAACTCTCACCCCTGCATCTCAAAGTTTGTCTATAAAAGATAACAACCTGAGAAAACAGCTGATGCCTATGTCAAAGCTCTATACAATACAGAAAAGTAATACAATTTTCCTTAAATTACATCCCATTGTACTCTCATATGGACAAACAGCAAACCTACTACTCATAATCCTAAAAGATGACCAGAGTGCCCCCTCAAGGATTCCCTTAGCTATCAATATTTAAAAATTACTTTTTATGGCACAAATTGCAATAAATTTCACCTCTGAATAGCAAAAAGACCTCAGGCATCTGTATTCTGGTGATATACCTACCAGACATAGAAATGCCTATCTGCACATTTCTAGCAGACCTCTATGCAGGTCCCTAAAGCTGGGAGTTTTACCATCTGAAATGTTCAGTTATTGTTGTCTGTGAACTTGTTCTTCCTTCCCCCTCACCCCCTCCACTATTTTTTTAATCTCTCAGAACAGGAAAGGCAAATGGCAAGTAGCAGAATTGGCTGAAGCACACAGTATACATAACGCTTCTCACCAAAAGCAGCAGTAAGGAGTTATAGGTTTATATTAAGGCTACAAATAGAATACAGCAGCAATCCCTTCCTAGCCATGAAAAATGATAAATGTCAAAAATTCATTACATCAAACAAGAAAGCATCAGGAGAAAAACTAAAAATTCAGGCTGTGTAACCATCAGCATTTTGGTTTGGTCTGTGAATTAGAACCAAGCCCCAGCCATCTCACATCACATTTGTCTGGTTTGCAAAGCAGTTCATGGGAACTGAACCAGACTCTAACCAGAAGAAACTATGCTGCAAGTCTTAAACTATCCAGGTGTGTATCAAATATGTTCTAACTACTAAAAGGGGAACACATGTACCAAACATTAGCATTGGCAAAGGATGTGTTTTCTCCCCTTTCCCTCCAAACACACACTACTAGGGACAGTGGAAGCAGCAGATAATCAAAATCTTTAGACTATCCATTGCAGTACTGGAAAGGGCTGTGGGCATTATTTCATCTAAGTCTTGGTTATCCCTCTTGAGTCTTGCATAAGATGTTGTTAGAAATCTGAGATGGTATTACTTGTCACAGACTGGAGCACAAAACAACCTGCCTCTAATATATCACCCACAAAAGCTGCACAGACAGTATGTCACCATTCTGTCATCAGAAATACTGCTCAGTAAGATACACATCATACCATCTTGTCTTTATAATTTACAGAAGGACCAGTACAACTTTCATCAGTTTCCTTTATATCTTTATTCACTGGTTGACATTGAAAAGCATTTGAGAGAAAAAAAAAAAACCTGTAATTTTGTCCCAGTTTTATATAATTATAATTCAAAAATAATGAGTGCCATCAACAAATGTATTTGATTTGAGCTCATGGCTGATTATCACAAGCATCTCAAAGATCTTAAAAGCAATGTATTACTATGTTTTGGATCTTTCCAGTGCTCTCTAATGCCCCTTACAAAGCAGGGTTTGAACCTTACCTCAAGTACCATAAGGCAAACCTCTTCCTCTGTGCTGAAGACAATTCAATCCACTAAGACTTGTTTGCTGGGCTCATGTGGGCTCTACCAAATATATCAACATATATGTTACAAGCACATTGCACCTGATAATTACACCATGAAAAACCTCAAATTTTGATGGTTACTAAACAGCATTTTTCATTGCCTAAACTGAATAATGCCAAAATTGTTCTCAAAAATACATATTACAGCTCCCAGTCTTTTCTTCTAAAATAGAATACAGGCAGGAGAAATATTTAAATAAGACCAATTTAAAGTTTTCCTGCAACCACCTCCCTTTTCTAAAGTTGCCCAATTAAATAGATATTTCCTTACCAATGGAAAGGTGCAACATTTTTCTTCCCTTGGAAGCAAACCAAATGCTATAGGATAGTCCAAGAGAAAAAGATGCAATTTTCAATTACTGCTAGTAAGTAGACATACTATGTTGACTACCAACCAGCAAAATAGGGTCAAATCATCTAAAAAAAATGTGTTCTGTGATAAAAATACATTCTGAACTAACGAGACCTGATTTCTCATGCCTCCCTCATTCAGTACACATTGGCTTCCAAGTGTGAGTTTCCAGTAAAGTTCCCTCTCTGCTCCACATGGGAAAATAAATCTCCCCTACGTATAGTCTAAACTATCCACTGCAGATGTGAATTTATGATGCTGTCCTTTCTCTATTCAGAGAGACTAGTTTCTTTTCCTTTTCTTGGTATCTCTTAATGAAACTGGTAGAAAGTTTATTATGTAAGACATTTGAAAAGTTATTTCTAAATGAATAACAGCTTTAATTTATAGGCCTCATTATCCAAGTTCTGTCTCCAAAGACCATGTATCTAGTGGCATTGCTGCAGCATCCTGCTGAGACCTAGCAACTGGACACTCTCCTTCCTCTGTTACCAACTTGATCCAAGCTTAAAGCAGCTTTTTTAAAAACAAACCAATGTACTGTAATTAAATTGACTAATTCCACAAGCTACCATTAATAATTACAATATAGCATTTAACATTTCAAAAATATTCACAGTTAATGAGTTTTTCTTCCTATGAAGAACTTCTTAAGAGATACTATTTAATCTATCCTTTTCTCATATTTTCACCTGTTTAATCAGTCATGGTCTCTAATTATATTGTGGTTATTCAACCACTAAGTTAAAGATGTATAACCACCTAAGTAAAATTAAACTAATCATGCAAAACTGAATAATCTAATTTTATGGGGTTTTTTTTGTTGGACTTTTTTTTTGTTTGTTTGTTTGTTTTGGATTCCTCACGTATTTTAAATTTCATATTACTACTTTTTTGTCACCGTAACACCTTTATGTAAGTTTTCTCCATAGATCTCAACTTTTAAATGCAATTTTGTTTTCTAAACATTGAGGAGTAGTCACAAGTGTAATAGCAAAACCATGTAGAAAATGACCTTTAATTTGTATTTAAAAAGACTTTAAGTATAATTGCTACAAATTAAAAGCAATTCTAATTTTTAATACAGTGAAGTCATCTACTAATGTCAACAAGCCTTCTCCAATTTTGAGTGCAGCGTGAAATAAGCTTATATTAAGATCAATTTTTCCTTTAAAGGTAAGTTTTTTCTATTGTCATAATTTTGTTTTTCCTGCTTACTGATGTTTGAGATCTGATTTCAGTCCTGATTAAACCGTTAAATAAAAATATTAAAAATGCAAGCATGTATTCTAGATTCACAATGAAAGGTATCTGTTCTACTGAGGTACTTCTGAATATTTTATCTTGCCACATTAACAGGCAACAAGAAAAGCAAAACATCTATCTAAATCTGAAAAATCTTCCAATAATATAAGTGTATAAATTAACAGGAAAGCAAACAGCAAGGATTTTCAGTTAAGAGATACATTAGCTTGTTTATGCTAATGTTTTTGAGCCTTTATATGTGTAAAATTATAACCTCCAATAACTACATACATACCAAGTGTTCATAAGCAACAATTGCAAAATACTAGCCATTTGTAATATCTCCAGAAATCAAATTGCTGAGGATTGATTTGATTTATAAGTCAGGGCATGGAATACAAGCATCTACTAGCATAAAAATCCAAAGAATTACATCCTGAAAAGCCACAGTAACAGACACTGTTTTGCATATGCTGCATATTTATACAACCTGGAAATGCATAATTGCTGACAAACTTAATGTAAATTTAAAACACTGAGCATCACAAACAAAATGTTAGCAATTAAATTTCAAATACCAATAGCAAAACTTCCATAAGCTAATTTCAAATCCATAGACTCAGCTGTTTATGAAAATCCTCCTCTTCTAAACAGTAATGTCATCTTTTGCATGACTACTAAGCAATATTTCAGAAAACACCGCAAAAAGAGTTCCTCACGGAAGATGAGAACCACGTCATCTCTGGATCTTGGCGAGAACTACTTACTTGGAATCAGGTTTTCCAAAAACTAAAGTATCACTGGAGTGGGACAAAATTGCAGATTTAGAGGTTTGAAGGGATTAAAAACTGTAAGTTTAGTTGCATTATTTAGGTATCTGTTGACCAATGTCCATTGCCTGATTTCGAGGTGGGGTTTTAAGTCCACTCTTGAACCTGACATCCAGTTACATTTTTCTTAACTACCGCAAGCTGCAAAAACCAAACTTCCTCAAATCTTTTAAGCCACGGGGTCGTTGTACACAGTATCCTGCTTTAAAGGAGTTATGTCTTGAATTACACACTGTTGAAAAGAACAGTAAAAAATAAAGCCTCACCACATGGCATTTCATAACATTGAGCTTTTCACATGCTTAGGAATTACCACATAGACAGTTATATTTTTATGCTTTTAGATACTTAGTTTAAAATAGAGATGTAGCACGTACTTCTCACTTCCTAACAGATTAATCAATAAAGAGAGTGCACTAGGGGAACTGAATATAGATAGCTATACTAAAGAGAACTTGTGATTTCCCTCAATTCAGATTAGCTTGATGATGACTAAGTTTTGCAGGCAGTTTACAGGTATTTCACAGAATCACATGTTAGTATGATTTGAAATGGCAGTAATTATTGTTAGACATGTGAGGAGAACAACTGAGAAGCCCATGGCACAACAGTTGTTGCTGAGAGCATTCTAGAGCATTAATAGCCAAGTGTGGAAACCAGAAAATATTGCAGAAAATTGTAGACAAAGCAAGCAATTACCCTAAGTTGTAACCTTTCCCCTTTCATATCAGTGCTTAAATTCTGCAACAGTGAAGGTCAGATCACCTTGAATGAAGATCTAAAAGAGTTTTAGAACAAAGTTCTAATTAAACACAAAATTATGAAATTACTGCAAGAGTTATTTATTCTTGTCCCTAAATAAACACAGACATCCAATTACACAAACTATTCCTTTTATAGTTGAGGCTGATCTCTGTTGTGGTAAATAACATGAAGCTAGACAAAAGCTTTTCTTTTTTTTTTTTAACTAGGAAAAGAAGTACTCAGCTTTAAATGCTAGCAGACAAGTCTGAAGAAGTCATTTGAAACTCCTGAATGCTGTGAAGCAGGCAGATGGGGTTCTCCACTTTTTTTGAACTACAGTAACTGTGCTAGTCATTCGCTTTTGATAGTAAACTTAAAAGCACACAGTAAACCTTCAATGCTGATGGAGAAGTAACAAACCCAGCCCCCTTTCTCAACAACCTTGTCACATAATCTGAATTTTAGTAACAAACCTCATTCTCTGGCATGTTAACTCTCTGCAGCATCTGTCACTGCTATGAATGGTTGATCATAAGTACCTCTGTAGTCATCTCAATGCTATTAAGCAGATGGCAGCGCTAAATCCGAATGATGTAGTACATCTCCCTGGTGGACTTTGTTTCCATACACTACCATTATTCTACAATTCCTCAGTGATAAATCTTATGTATTCTAGAGAACATTAAACAGTGAACTGACAGTGCCAATTGATTTATTAGCATCCATTTCCCTTTGCCCTATTATTGTCTTCGTAAACACTTGTGCAGATCACGTATGGGGCCACTAAGGGACAAAAACACTTCTGCTCAATTTGAAACATATTTCAGAGATTTAAAATACTTAGAAATTTCTCCATTTTGAAAATGTTTTAACTGATCTACACATTTAAATGAAGACCAAACTAAATGTCCCTACTTCCTCCACAATATTCTGGGTTTTCATAATAAAACTGGCCCAGCACTAGGATAAGGCCATTGAAATCCTCACTACTTTCCACAGTAAATCCAATTAAAGAATTACAGATGCAGAGACATTTGAAGGAGTCCTTTAAGAGCCAGTTAGGCTGTGAAAGGATGCATCCATGCTGGTGAGGGAAGCTGACAAACCCACATGCACCTGACAAAGGCATATACTAGCACTGGGAGTCACAAAAATGGTTTTCCATACATCATGCACTACCATAAGATTTAAAAAATGGTTTTGGCATACAACTGTACATTTTAATATACTACAAAGGTATGGAGAGGAAATTTTATGAAGGAATTACCGACTGCCCTGCATGACATAGTAATTCAGCCTAGCTCACTGTTCTCCTTACCTGGGTGTTAAGTACAGAGCAGGTGGCTATGCATTAAGTGATCAGAGTGTTTGATAGTTTTCTTTATTTTCTTTTTGTTAAATAAATTTTATGTTGGAGATTTTTTTATACCAATACTTAACACCTCTGTCAATTAACCATCTCAGTTCAATCTGGTAAAAATATCATCAAACAATATTCTGCAAAAAACTACATACATAATTTAGCTGCATCTCTTCTAAAAATCAGTTATCTAGTCAAGCTCAGTACAGTTCCAAGGAATTTTTAAATTTTAAGTCTTTTTGACTATTAAAAAAAAAAATTCTGTTAAAAGATACCCTGAAACATTACTTGAGGCTTTGCTGCATGAACAAACAACTGCAGATAGGAAAATGTTTTAAAGGAAAACAAATTTTTACACAATTACAGAGCATTAAGATGGGAACTTGGAGAAAACTGATGCTTCTCTCCCTCTTAGTGCTGTGACAGATTGTAACTAAAACTTCAGATGGCCAAGCACAAGCAGGGATAAAGTCTTTTACAATTTTGAATAAAATGCCACAAACTTTTAAACTTTTCAGCAGCAAGCAGTCTGCACTCAAAGGAATTTTTTTGCAGAGATATGCAAAGTTTCAACTACCTTAATGCATACAAATACACTGTCTACTATTCTTCATCCATCTCAGATTCGGCCACTTCTGGGAAATACATTAGAAATGTCAAAATTAAAAACAGTAAATGAGAGTCATGCTGTGTTGTGCTGAATGGTCAAATTTGGAGAATTTCCATCTCTAATAGAGGATTCACTAAAATAAACACATTACAACAAATGTAAGTATTTAAACTGTCTCTACTGTGTCACACTTGTAAACATTAATGAGATTTGATGACGTGCAGGAAGGAGTTTCACATACTGAAAAATTACTGCAAATAATTTGATGTGGAAACTTATCTTTTTAGTTTACTATCTATTTCTCAAGTTTCCTCTTTAATACACAATATCATTAATATCATGGTCTTCTAGATAAATTAATTTCAGAATACATACTAGAAATATGAATACTTTAAGATAACTACTTCCAATTTATAAAAGGAAGGACGAAAAGTTATTTACACATGCTAGGCACTAAATGGTGCATTTTAAACGTGAATGCCCTTAGGTGCACGTGAATTTTCCTTCCATGCCTTATGAGGGAAAAATATCAAGAATGATGTAAGGCAAAACTATGGAAATGATACTTTTCCCTAATTTCCATCACAATAAGAACATTGTAATGCACCTAAATAAATATCTCAGTGGTTACACAATGACATTTTGCAATATGGGCTACTATTTGATATTCAGATTAAAGACAGGAATACTGTTCTAGGTAGCTCAGATGGCTTTACAGTTATTACTTTTTGCCTGCCAATACAATTTAAAAAATCTTTTTGCCAAGCCAGGAAACGTGCCAGAAAATGAGTGTCAAATGAGAAACATAAAAGTGAATCATTTCTTGTTTTCTTTTACCACACAGCACATCATAAAATTATGCAGTGGGGGGAGGGAGGAGAAATGAAGTAATCATTCAGAAGATATGTTACAAAATCTAACAGTAGGTGTAATGTGAAATTACAAGTCAAATATGAAGCAGAGCAATAACTTTATGAAGTACCTCCTTCAAGACTGGGCTAAACGTGTGGAAAATAAGAAAATTATACATAATGTATTTGTCCTTCTTAAAAATTATTTCATTACTTGGGAGATTTGCTTTTTGTTAATTTTAGTTGAAAGGAAAAAAAGTCCTTAATGAAAACCTTCCTAACATGGAAAACAAATACAACATCCAAGTCATTTTTAGTTTTGGGTCAGGAAAATGACTTTGTAATGAAATAGAAATGTTTGCGTGTAATAAACTCATATACCAACACTAGAAGCAATAAAACAGAATTACCAACATAAAAGTTGTTTACAATACTCTGTAGGCACCAAGTATCAGACAAAGGTATTTTATAAATTCATAAAATGGTTTGGTTTGGAAGGACCTTAAAGATCATCTAGTTCTAACCCCCTGCCATGGGCAGGGACATCCTCCACTAGCCCAGGTTGCTCAAGGCCTCATACAACCTGGCCTTGAACACCTCCAGGGAGGGGGCATCCATGACCTTCCTAGGCAACCTGTTCCAGTCTCACCACCTCACTGTAAAGAATTTCTTTCCAATACCAAGTATAAATCTACCCTGCTCAAACTTCAATGCATTCCTTCTCATCCTACCACTACAATCCATTATAAAAAGTTCCTTCCCAGCTTTCTTATAGTCCCCTTTCAGGTACTGGAATGCCACTATAAGGACCTCCACAGAGCCTTCTTTTCTCCAGGCTGAACAGCCCCAACTCTCACAGCTGTCCCCACAGGAGAGGTGCTCCAGCATTCTGATCATCTTTGTGGCCCTCCTCTGGACCCACTCCAGCAGTTTGATGTCCTTCTTATGCTGGGGGCACCAGAACTGGACACAGTACTCTAGGTAGAGTCTCTTGAGTGGAGTAGTGGTGGGAATCATCTCCCTTATCCTGCTAGTCACAATTCTCTTAATGCAGCCAAGTATACAGTTGGCTTTCTGGGCTGCAAGCGCACATTGCTGGCTCACGTGGAGTTTTTCCATCAACTGACAATCAAGTCCTTCTCCTCAAGACTTCTCTCAGGCCATTCCTCACTCCCTTCTATTCTGTTAGTTCTCAGTCATGATGACACTTGAACTTTCCACTAAACTTTTTCACTAAGTTGTTGAGCACAAGAAAATAATAATTCATACAACAAAATTTAAGTTGCATGTATCAACACTGCAGCAAAGCAGATGTTCTACTGTAAACAGATTTGTTCTCAGCTTTGCAATGAACAGTTCTGGACTATTTTAGATAAGGCAACACTGTATAAAAAAAAACTTACACCTTTAGTAGAAGGTAAAACCAGTCTAAGCAGTATCTATTTATCAACATCACCGTATCTACCAATATCTCCCTTTCCTACTGTTGTATTCCCAGTGGGCAAGGTCTGAAGCTCTAACCATCCCAAGCAGGCAAAGGAGTAATTGAAGAACTATAGCACTTTATTTTACCATTTTCTCAATGATGTTTCACAGAACCACAGAATGATAGGAGTGGGAAGGGACCTCTGGAGATCATCTAGTCCAACCCCCACCATCAGCGCAGGTTCACCTAGAGCAGGTTGCACAGGACAGCACCTAGGCAGTTTTTGAATGACTCCAGAGTTGGAGACTTCATCCCCTCTCCAGGCAGCCTGCTCCAGTTTCAACTGTTTGAAGTTTATTGCCATAAAAAGTTTAAGAAATTCTCACAAAAATGTACTACTGATCAAATGCTTGGTCTAAGGAGTAAAAGAGTGAGAATAAATTACAGCCCAGCAGAAGGTGCACAGAAGTTCTCTTCCCAGACATACACATCAGAAGTACCTAACAGTGGGAACAATCAACCAAGCTGACAAATAATGTCATGTGACATTTGCCATTAAGTTCAAATTGCCACCTAATACAAGTAGTTTGTACTTCACAGCATTTCCCCATAACTGGGACACATTAGTATTCCTTGTTATTCATGGAGTTTCCAAAGAGCAACTTCTTTGAAGAAAGTAAAAATTTAAGAAAATAAATCATAAGTCCTTAAAAATACTGATGTGAATGAAGCAGGGGAAGGAATATAAGCAGTAAAAGATCTAAATTTGTCAGCAAGACAGTTCCACAAAGGAGTAAAACTAAAGAATGTACTTTTTTACAACCAAATAAAACACTGGTATATAACCCTGTTTAAGTAGTAACAAAATGCAATTCTGTTCCAGTTGATTTAATATCTTTTATTATAAAAGGTTTTTTTTCCACTCCTTTTTCCTCCCTGCACCCTATCCCTTGCAGAATGAATCTGAATTAAATATGCCTAAATTTCCTGAACATTTGAGGACTTTCTGATTTATGATTTGACAATAATAAAACTATTTCAAGTTCTCTTTTCTGGTTCTTTTCAACCAGTCAGTAACTTGATTTTTATACTCATGTGATACTAGAGACAAATAACACTGGTAGTTATTCTTAACAAGCCCCTTAAAATATTTTTGCTCTTTAAGAAGAAATTGAAGAAATCTTTAAGGAAAACTACCTTTATAACTAACTTCACAGTATTTCAAATGGAGTGACACCAGACTTGGAGACTTACCTTTGTGCTTGAGTGCTATAGCTGTTATCATACGAGTCATAGCTTTGCTCATCATAAGCAGTTCCATAACCATCATCATACTCCTGAAATAATATAAAAGAAAAGTAATATTAACTGTTTTCCTTTAAGAATCTTTCTGTCAGAAAACAAAACCAACTAACAGGATAAATTAGGCAGGGATGACAAACAATGGATTCTTCTAGTAGAAAACATCTCTAGTGACTGGAATCTGACAGCTTTGTGGCCAGTAAGGACAGCATTCTATAGCAGAAACCAATGACATCCTCAAAAGAATTGAGAGGAAACTGAATTTACTACAGGAGTCTAGCATTTTTTTCAAATAATTTGAAATTGCTTATGTGGAAAAGCAAGCAACCTGCCCATCAATACTGCTTTGCTCCCAAAAGATGAGTGAATATGATTGTTTCCCAGCAGTGATTAGAAGTGTCTATGAATATTTCCATCATGAACGAGTAACAGCCTATTCTTAGGTCTCAAAAAAGAAATGAGGATTCTTTCAACTGTCCATTGTGAAAAAATTCATGGATAAATAGACCCACTTGAAAAGGAAATGCATTATTTCCTCTTTCAGTAATTCACTGTCCTGAAACTAAATATTAGAGTCTGCGTCGGTGTGAGCTGAAATTCACCCCCCACCAACAAGTAACCAGGCTAGCCCAGTCTGGAAGCAAATGAAGGCTGTATTTACAAGCAAAGAAATGCAATGAATATGTACAAATATACAAAATTCACAACATTTACAAATATATACAATCAACAGAAAAACACAACCAATCTCCCTCTGCTTCCCCCCTAGGGGACCCTCCCAAAGGGGCCTCCCTCTCCCAGGAGCTTCCCCCCCAGCCCCCCCTGGACAGAGAAGCAGAGTTAGTTAGAGCAGAAAGTTGTTAACTTAGCTGCCAAGATCAGTGTGTGTTATCTTCAGCCAGAAGAGAAGAAGAAACAGCAGCCAGACAGCCCAGCAACTGCCCCCACTGCCGAACGCAGAATGTACAGAATGCCTACTTTGTTTTGGGTAACAGTTCTTAAACATTTCTATCTATCCAATGGAAGTGTTTAGAACAATCAGTATTTTGCTTTCTTACACCCAATAGTGACTTATTTACATTCTTTCACTTTCTCTGTTATGAACTTTGCAAGGAAAAATTAAAAAGACAGTTTCAAACCATCACAGAGTCTTAGCATTTTCTTTGCCCATCTGATATGGATCTCTTGATAAGCCACATACTAAACCCACAAAACCATTGCCTCCTGGCAGTTATTCTGAACAAGCACTTTATTACTTATTGATGCAATACACAGACATCTGTTAACAATACAGACATTAACAGCAGAAGCTGTCTGAGCCAACTTATTTGCTCTGTTCCAGAACATTTATGTGACATTTTGTCTCCCCTCAGAACCTCCACACTGTGAACCAGCCATCCCTAAGAGGTGTTCCCAAACTTCAAACTGTGCACACACAGAAGAGACAACAAATGACAGTGAAGGACTGAACTTAACCTTTTAACATCCTACAAAAGCTTTGCCACTAGGCAATCACTGGAGATTTCTTAAGCAATAAGTTCTACTAATCACAAATACTTGACTAAAAAAAATTGATTATAAAAGATGGAAAAAATCAGACTACTCTGAAGTTATTGTGTATCTATGACTTGCTGAAGACAAAGGACACAATAATTTTGAAACAGGAAGACAGACCCTTGTCAAGGTGCTTAGCAGAACAAAAAGACAATTTTGGAGAGGTCCATAGTGTAGCACACCTACATGTTTCTACTATTAGCATTTCTTTTCCTCAGAAATTTTGCCCAGAACTCATTACTGTTCACAATTTTGTGTATTAATAAATTGACTACTGCAAACATTAAGCCTTGCCTTACTATATTGAAAAGGGTCTCTTATAAGCTTTGAATGTAAAAGTAGTTTTTAAGTGGGACTTGTCACTCAGTATTAAAGAGATCAACCTGTTCTGTTGCTATTACTATAATCTACCTGAATAGATCAATTCTTCCATTTTATTGCTGCATTTACATTTATACAACCAAAAATTTACATTAAAACCAAGATAAACTTCATCTGCAACATGCTGCAAAAATAGAATAGGTTTAGAGAGCTGCTCTCAATAGCTTGTTCTGTTAAGAGATAAGAGATTCAAATTTCAAAACATTTGTTTACTGTGCACTATTCCCTTGAAGAAGCAATTAAGCAGAGGCAGCTGAAGTATGTTTCAGAGCTTTTCCTGAATTAGGTCTGACACAGTTCTTTCTCTTAGTCATACAGTATTTGAAAGCTTTTGCTTTCAGGAGGTTACAAATAAGGTTGGCCAAAGCAGAATGTTTTATATTTTAGATTAAATCCACACTAGTTGAGTACTTTCTTTCTGAAACACAGACCTCTTGCAGCTTCAATAAATCTATAGTATCTAGGTGAAATATTCTTGGCCATATAGCATGTTTCAGTACTATAAAATATGATGCTAACTTCAAATAACTATCACTTTTACAAATTTATAATGAAAATGAACAGGATGAAACTTAAATACATGCAGATATTCTGTACCAAAGTACATCAAAGCTGACAGGCTTTGGTATATAGATTTCTTTATTATATAAGAAGAATTACATCTTCATCAGAGGATTTTAATTACATTTTTCCTGCTGATTTTTCTGCTGGTTTTTCTAATGTATTTAAATAAGCATTAATTTTTGTATTTAAAATCATTATTGTTCATGTGAATGATAGCATTTGCATTCTGACTACCTACCAAATGCAGTACAATGGACTTCCCACTCTACTTCAATTACATAGTCTACAAATAGCTCTTCCTAAAGATACTCAGTAATCAAAGTTTACTGGAGAAGCTGTATTACCTCTCCCAAGGTAACAAAAAACCCCAACCCAAACAAATAAAACAAAACCAAACAAACCCAAACAAGATCGTAAGTTCCTCTCACGAACAGAAGGATTTTTTTTCTGTTATTCTGCTTTTCAGGATAACCTGGTGCTGTACACTTTGTGCTTAAAACAAAAAACGTAGAAAAAAGAGCAGAAAATGATAACGTCCTAAACTACAGGTATTTCCCATACAATATTTGAAATACCAACCATGAAGGTATGAAGAGCAATTGTCCTGACTTCTGCTCCTTTCATTCTTAAGAATCTTTCCCCAAAGTAACAGAACAGCTAGAATTAGGAGACAGATAATCTGAAAAGAATATGAAGTTATTCTGTAAACCTTTAAACCAGACTATCAGCCAGAATGACCTTACATTTCCTCCTAAAGAGAGAATCTGCATGCAGGTCCCTCTATAACAGTAGCCAAAGAGAAGCACTGGTAACAGTAATTGTTCAGTGCAAAGTGCAGAAATTTTTCATGAACAGAACTGAAAGCAATGTGTAAATATGTACCCTTCAAATACATTAAGTTGTAACTTATTAGCACAGGTCAAAAGATGGCAAAAGTAATGAAAGCAATCTTTGCAAAAATCTCTGCCTACTCAAAACATTATAAATCATGCTAAGCCTTGCTCATCAGTGTTTCTTTCTAATAATTAAGCACTCTACACACACTCTTGTTCATCAGCAATAGGAAATGGTGGCTTTAAATCATAATCTGCTGGCAGTGACAATGACAGACTAGTGTTTGGGCCCTCTTTAGGGGAAATTAACAGTGTTTCAAAAGCAATAAGACAAGAGAAACAGTAAGAAGAGGGTAAAAAGTTCCTATTAACAAAAAGGCCATTTGCAGTGCTGGCTAAAAAAATATCATGAAGTCAATAAGAAATCAATTTTCCATCTCTCTCCAACTAAAAAAAATCCATCCAAGGGAAAAAAACAAGGCTGTTATCACTACAACTCAGAGGTTGCCTTTTTCTTTTTTTTTCCCCCATCATTCTCTGAAATTAATACTTACAGCAGTACTTTATCACATAATACTGCAGGAATGTCTTCCTTTTGGATAAAATCTATCACATTCAAAAAAACCCTGTTTGTGTAAATGTTAAGTTGAAAGAGAAAGAGCATGAGACAGTATCAGCACAGTGCAATGAAGATTTTTGGGTTTTGCAAATTAGAATTGTAAAGGGAAAGCATAGCCTTTTTGGTATGTGGAAATAACACACCCCCATCATGTAATCAACAGGGAATATGGGGCAATCAAAACAAGTATAGGAAGCTACTACCATCTAAAGTCTAAGAGATAACATTAAAGACGTTAGCTGCAAACATGCACAGACTTCAGGATCTTATTTTGTAGATTTTAATCTGTTTTTGTCTAGAAAGAGTTTAGTGCATATTCAACCAGGACAAATAAAGTATTCCTGGAACAAGAGATGTACTAGTGGATTGTCTTTTATACATCTCCAAAAATAAGAAGACTTCCTAATGAATATAGACAGTAACACTTAAACCCAGTTACTGTCAGACAAACCAATTCTGTCAACAGCAGGGAGCAGTGTCAGAATCAGAACAACTCACCCCCAGTCAATGATACA
The DNA here is from genome assembly GCF_027791375.1 of Indicator indicator. Taxonomy (NCBI): domain Eukaryota; kingdom Metazoa; phylum Chordata; class Aves; order Piciformes; family Indicatoridae; genus Indicator; species Indicator indicator. Next base: position 18,482,606 of record NC_072021.1, on the reverse strand, counting down.
AAATCAGAAGATGGACAACTTAAGCTACTTTGAAGAGAAAACTTTGTAAGCATATGATAGGTTAACTTTCAGCTTCAAGATAGATAGGTGGAATATCTTTTCATAATTTCTTCCAAAATATTCCACTGTTTCCACAGCCAAAGTGACTGGAGTTCCTGAAAAAATAAAGATTTTCCATTCTCTCTCCACCTTATCCTGAAAACCCCAGAGAAGAAAAATAGAAAAGATTCAAAATAAAACAACTAACTGAGGTACTTATTTTTTTTTTCATGTTAAATAGGACAATAGAGAAAAAATAAATGTAAAAAAAATTATAATTATCAAAAAAAGTAAAGAAATCATGGATTGATATGAACTTCATCTTGACTCTAACAATCTTGTTAACACTCCTGAAAAGCCAGAGTTCATTAGATACAATACTTTCACATATTAAATGCTTAATGACTAAGTGGAAACCACAGCACAGAGGGGAACAGACAGAATGAACAAAAGATTTCTCTGTTTCTTGGAGAATGAAGCTACCTCAAGCCCTTTTCCAGGAATTCAAACAAAAAGCTTCTCATTCAAAACAGCTAAGCAAATAAAAACATTTGAAGTGAATGTCACAAGACTAAGGTAAATTAAAACATAGTATGATTCTTACAAAGCAGCTTTAAAATTATACTTGAATTTTATTCATGAAGAATTTAAATTACTTTCAAAGTCTCATGTCTTTAGAACCAGCCTTTAGTTTGCCTAATATTTTGCTACCTTCACTCCAAAAGCATGTATTTGTAACAAAAAATTTTTAAAAAAGCCTGAGGATTTTATATAGTATAAAGTTTTTGCTCTTTTTTTTTCCCAACTGATCTTTCCTTCCTCAACCATAAACACCAAGAGAGCAAATGAATGTCAATGAGAAACAAGTCTACTTAAAAATCAGTTCACAATGCAAAATCAGCATTGTATTAATAGCTCCAGGAAATTGCTTCCACATCACTCCAATTTTGTTTTTCAAAATCGAAACTAAATATGATCTCAATGTAGAGATAGGGAATTCAAATGAAATGCTGGAGATAAAAACAGAATTTGCACTAGTTGTCAAGGCAGGTACACTAAGTACCTAAATATACTATAGGTTATTCAGCTGAATGGGGTCTCCCATGTAAATGCTAAGACTTTGTCTTCATTCTTTTCATTAATGGTAATTTACATGCATGTTTTATAATCACTGGATCATGAAATGGATTTTGTTCTTAGCCATACAGCCAAAATACTTGTAAATGAACGTCCCTTAAGTCTCCCCAGAAACTTGTAAAGATTTCTTACAAAATCAAAAGGACAGAAACTGCTACCCCTGCCCCTGTGTATACTAGGACCTAGGGTATCCTGGTGATCAGCATGCCATCTCCAGAAAGAACTAAAGGAATATGAATACCTGTGACAGTCATTTGAAGCAAGAGCATTCCACCACTGGCGAAATACTGACCTTTCACTTAAAAGAGACAACATCACAGTATCTGATCATTGTTTTGGGTAAGAACTCATTAGACAACACATAAGGGGAATGCCTTTTGGATCTTCCCCACTTCTCTCAAGGAGCACAGTTGTATATTATTGTAATAAACTGTAATATATATGTACTTTGCAATTTATCTGGTCTTACAGCATGTGCCTAGTATGAGAATTACAAGCTTAAGTGTGAATTCAGTCTGAAACAATGTTTCATTCATCAGTAAAAACAATGTATTTCTGGAACTATGCAGAAATGTATGCTTCAAGAACTATAAATCTTAAAAACTTAGCTATTCCCAACTTTTAGGATCTTTCACAATCAGGGAATAACTAAACATCTATTTCAAAAAGTAAATTTTAAAGTTTCTTGTCAATGTCTTTGTTGCATCCAAGAGTTCTGTACATCCTTCTAAGCAGCCTGCATCTATATCCAAGTTTAAAAAGCAAACAAACAAACAAAAAACTTGGCATGGAATTGGAAGTATTTCATAATGTTCCTTTTCAAGTTATAATTTCCTTAACATAAGAAAGGCTCCTTTGGTCATACTGGTAGACATTCCATCTTAATACAGTTTTATTAGAGAAAGCAATCTCATTGAAGCATTCTAATTGAAACATTAATGGCTAGAAATTATACATGTGGTCACTGCATTAGAAAAATCTGCCACTGAGGTAACCCTTGTCTGAACAGAAGAAAACATCAATGAAATTTCCAGAAACAGAGATAAAGCTCTGCAACAACTTTCCCACACACAGACTAGGGAGGAACATTTAGATCTGATTGTTTTCTGATGTAGTGTTGAAGCCCTGGCCATAACTTGCTAGATTGATGAGTTTTAATTTTCACTACAGACATTCCGCACTGCTGTGGCCATGGGTTTAAATCCATGTTTGAAGTCCAATTCTCAGTGCCTAAAGATCTGATTATGAACTCAAATAAATCACTTTGCCTTTAACAGTCAGCCAAAATGACACACTTTCATCACAAATTTATTCCTGTAAAGCAATATTTACAGATTTTTTGCAAAATATTTACCTTTGTGGAGTGAAAATAGCAGCAAATAAAAAAATCAACCTTAAAAGCACTTCAGCCAAAAGCACTGCTGTTTCTAATTTTGATAAAAGCCTCAAGGGTTTGAAACTGATGAGAGGACAACAGGAAGAGGCAGAAAACAGCAACTGTTACTAGAAAGTAATTGATACTAAATAGTTCTGTTCTAACTTAGCTGTGATTGAACTTTCTTCAGGGAATTGACACTGTTGAAGAGTAGCGAATTGCCAGCATACTGTTGCTAATTTCCTGCTTATTGAAAATTATGGAAAATCTAGTAGTTAAATACAATTTCTATTTCTTAACAGAATAAACTGCCAACTTAAAAAAATAATCCATGAAAATATTTTTACTATTATAAAATTTAGTTCACTGAGTACAGTAAAAAGATTCACATAAGAGTACTATGTCTCTGAAACTATCTGTAAGTGCTTCAACAGATCTGGCAAACACCTAATACGATTTCCCTTATCCAAGTATTATAAAAATAGATCTGGACATGCTTCATATATCATAGTGGACTTTCTCTTGACCTAAGTAATTGAGGACATAAAAATGGGAGGTGTGTTAAGCTTTCAGAGAAAGTTTATCACACCAGAGTAGTGAGTGTGAGAACAGTGATTATAAAAGCTGCCTGGTCATAAAGGCCTTAATTTTTCCTATCATCCAAGCTGATGCTACAACTATTAAAGGGAATGTTTACAGAAAATAAACTGTCATTTAGTGGCTTCAAAAACTTATCAGACCAACGACTCTCAGGTATCTCAGCCTCTCCTTGTAAGACACATGCTCCAGTCCCTTAATCATCCTCATGGCCATGCACTGGACTCCCTGCAGTAATTCCCAGTCCTTCTTGAACTAGGAACCTCACCAGGGCAAAGAGGAGAAAACCTCCCTCTGTGACCTATTGGCCACACTCTTCTTAATGCACCCTTGGTGCAAGAATTCCTTGATGGCCTGGAGGGCACATTGTAAGTTCATGGTGAACTTCTCTACCAGCACGCCCAGGTCCTTCCCTGCAGAGCTGCTTTCCAGCAGGTCAACCCCTAAATTGTATTGATGCATGGGGTTATTTCATCCCCAAGTGCAGGACTCTGCACTTGCCCTTGTTGAATTTCATGTGGTTCATCTTTGTCCAACTCTCCAGCCTGTCCAAGTGTACTTTCATAGTACTTCAGAGCAAATGGGCAAGGACTTCATGTACTGAAAATCTTGCATCACCTCTGAGATATTTACAGAGTTACAGAAGCAAGTTGTTGAAGACTTACATGCACAATATAGTCTGTTTCTTTCTGAACTTTTATAGTTTCAAACACAGGCTTGCAAGCCAAAAGGGAACGAAAAGCTTCATGAATCCTTGCAGACTTTCCTATCCTCAGTGGAAAGTCTTCCTGTGGTAGGCTGCCCCTGACTGGATGCCAGGAACCCACCAAAGCCACTCAATCACTCCCCCTCCTCAGTGGGACACAGAAAAGAAATAATTTAAAGCTCATGGGTCTAGATAAGTACAGAGAAAGGTCTTTCATCAGTTACTGTCACAAGCAAACCAGACTCAACATGGGGAAATTAAAATAATTTATAACCAAATCAGAGTAGAATAATAAGAAAAAAAAAAAAAATCTGTAACGCCTACCAACCACCCTTCCCCTTCTTACTGGGGTCAATTTTACTCCAAAATTCTCTACCTCCTCCCCACAAGCAGTGCAGGGGAATGAGGAATAGAGGTTTATCACGTATCTCTGCCACTCCAGTGTCCTCTTCACATTCTTCCAGCACAGGGTCCCTTCCACAGGGTTCAGTCCTTCATGAACAGACTGCTCCAATGTAGGTCCCCCGTGGTGTCTTAAGTCCCATCAGTAAACTTGCTTTAGCACAGGCTCTTCTCTCCTCAGAGTCACAGGTCCTGCCAGGAGTTCACAGGGTTCCCACATGGCCACTGCTTCCCTCAGGTACACCCAACTACTTCAGTGGGGTGTAGATACTTGCTCCACTGTTAATTTCTGTGTGCTACAGGGGAATCATGCATGCCTCAACCATGGTCTTCACCATGGGCTGCCAGGGAATCTAAAGCTCCAGCACCTTCTCCCGCTATGTTCTTTGATGACCTTGGTGTCTGCAAAGTTCTCACATTCTCATTCCTCACTGGTTGCAACTGCTGTTGTGCAGGTTTTTTTCCTCCCCTCCCTTCCTAAATGTTATCCCAGAGGTGCTGCCACTGTTGCAGATTGACTCAGCCTTGGCCAGTGCCAGGTCCACCTTGAAGCTGACTCTGTTAGACATAGGGGATGCTTTCCAGTATCTTCTCACAGAAGCCACCTCTGTTGCTCCCCCCCCTCACTACCAAAACCTTGCCACACAAACCCAATACACTTGTAAAACCTGCTCTGTAACCCTTCTAGACTTCTCAGTCTTGAAGCCTCCAAAACTACACGATGCTTAAAATAACTTCCTATGATACCAGCGATCTCACTGATGTTTTTGTTTTACAGATGCTTCTCAGCAAACCATGACACCTTACCCCACTCAGATACTCAGTTTGGCAAACCAGTGCTTATGCCATACGGCTGAACAGCAATTAAAGAAAGGACTAAAATGCCACTACAGCTTTCTACCAGGCTACCTTAGCCTGCAAATGATAGTTAGGGCACTTTGAAAATGTACTACAAATGAGCAGGTAAAAAAAAATTACCACGTAAAAGCTTTTACCATGCAATACACAAGCAAAACGTTTAGTGAGTCACCACTGCAACACAACAGACACAGAAAACATGGTAATTTAAAAATGGACCAGCTAGCATTACTTTGTCCATTACAGCTTTAAATATACCTATTCCAGCTAAGATTTTTTTTTTGACAGAAAAGTGATCTAGTTCTAGACATCAGTCTTTTCAGAAGTTACTTAGCAGAGCACTATTTTACTTCATAGTGTTATTTTTTTATCCTCTCTCAAAACTAAATCATATATCACAGTACTGATTCAAAGAGCTTCTACTTCTATGTCACTTCCATACATACATGCTATAAGCAGTAGATACAGAAATGTGAAGTTACTCAGGGATGTTTATTTTCTACCATATTAGCATGCATTCTACATGGTAGCATGGGAAATAAGGTGTTTAATGAGGACTAATCCCTTTGACAGTATTGTGAAATGGCCACTCATTTACTGTACCACCTTGACTAGACAAGCCAGATATAGCCAGGGGACATTTAGATAATTGTTCAAGTACTAGTTCTCATAACATTAATAAATGACATTAATTTCTTCTAAATTGTTCATGTACTAATGTTTGTACTTATGACATCAAATTTTCTGCATAAAGCTGTGTTATATAGAAAATTAGTTTTCTGATAGAAAGGATAAAGGTTGACATTTGATTTACAAGGTTTTTGAGTGAGCAGTGAAAGAAGAGGGAGAAGATGAGTGGAAAAAAGTTTGAGAAAATAACAAGAAACGTCTACATAGCAAAACCATTTTCTGGAACTCAGAACTCAAAAACTCCTTTTCCACTAGTCTGAATAACAGAGACATAGTCCAGACAGATCTGGTGTTGTAAAGGGGGCACGTTAAAAGACATAAAACAATATAAGCACTATTCTTGAAAATGTCATTTTTCTATATGACAAAATCCATTTTTATGATGATACTTTTGATTTAATTATTTTTTTCTTTATCTCACTGCTCTGTACGTTCAATTTAAATTAAATTTATGCCAAATAGCCATAACTGTCTATAATTTTCAGTCATGCACAAAATAAAATATTTTTATATGTTTTTTAATTTTTAATACAATAAAACCAAGGTAAATATATATGGTTTATTGAGCTACACTGTTCATTCATTTAGGATCGATTCTGAAGCTTGAATAAAAATATTTTAATTTTCTAATCATTGACAACTATATAACCACAAAGGTTTAGGAAGAAGAGTAGAATATTGTTCTCAGTTTTAGCTGGGAATTAAAAAACTACTGACAAAGTGTTTTTTTCAAATTCTTTGTAAAACAGAAACCTAATGACGTTCATTTTAGTACATAACTATTTTGCCAAATGCACTGTAAATATCTTTATGGTATTACATATAACCTGAGGTTTTAACATGAAACAGTTTAAAGGGCTGGAGCACCTCCCCTGTGAGAACAGGCTAAGAAAGTTAGGTTGCTTAGCCTGGAGAAGCAAAGCCTTCTAGTATTTAAAGTGGGCCTACAGGAAAGATGGAGAGTGACTCTATCAGGGAGGATGGTGATAAGGGGTAGCAGTACTAAACTGAAAGATTTACCTTGGTCATATGGAAGAAATCCTTTGCTGTGAGGGTGGCAAGACACTGGAACAGGCTGCCAGGACAAGTTGCAGATGCCCCATCATTTGAAGTGTTTAAGGCCAGGTTGGATGGGACTTTGTGCAACCTGCTCTAGTGGAATATAACCCTGTCATGGCAGGAAGGTTGGACCTAGATGATCTTTAAGATCCCTCCCAATCCAAATTATTCTATGATTCTACAGAGCCTGAAAATTTGACAAGAGATGACCACATTTGCCATAGATTCTGAGTTCAAGACTTTACTTAGTACCTAAGCAAGGGATTCTACTAAATTCTAAAGTGATAGTTAGGATCATTCCTCCAAAATGAAACACTTTACAGATGATATGTCAACAGCTTGACTTACATATTCGCCATATGTCTCCTGTGCCGGAGGTGGTGGCAGGGGTCGGTAGCCTGCAGGTGGAGGTACTCCTCGTGCCCTGGGTGCTAGAAGTCCACGACTGCGACTGACTGGTCCTCTACTGGGAGGCACTCCTCTGGGTGCTGGTGCCCCTCTTGGTACTCCTGCAGGTGGTGGAGGCACTCCTCCACGGCCCCTGTGGATACATGAATCACTTACCATTAAATATTACAGCCAGGGACCATCTTTCAACAATTCCCTCCCCCATTTCATGACAATTTCACTTTGCTACAGCCAGAAAGTGTAAAGAAGTTTATAGAGTGTCATTTTTCTGTACATATTAGTCCAATTACACAGAGTATGCAAAAAATTCTGAACAATATAAATTAGACATAATTCAGTGATGAACTTCTTACTACCTGGAGCCATTCTTGCACACTGAGAAACCCAAACCAATTTGCTGGAATCAGTGAACTTCACTAGAATTTAACTTGTAGTATGTGAAATCACCATCATAGAGTAACAGAGTAATTTGAAGCTGTTAGGCTGTACCATACTCAAATCCTGCACAGAGGAGTCAGTTGCAACTATCTTCTGGTCCTGTGTAAGCTTCTAAACGTAATCCAAAGATCACTCTGCATGTACGAGTGGGTCAGAAAATGTCCATTTTCTTGTGGTTCTAAAGAGATTTCCAGCTCTTGCAGGAAACATTTAGACATGTAATGAACATGCAGGGTGATTACAGGATATAAAACTTGATGTGCTACACGTATTTAAGAACAAGAAATAACAGTGTGTTTGGGTTTAAAATTCTAAAGAATGATAAGCATTAACTTGTATTCCATTAGACACTTCACATATAGATGAAAAATCTGAGACCTAAACTGAAATAGTTATCAAAAAAATATTTGATCCATTTAGAAGTGGCATATCCCATGCCTCCCTATACTAAAGGGAGAGACTTAGAGGTACAATCTAAGAAATTTGTATCATTTATTCTCTTTTAACCATGATAACTAACACATTTTTAATAGACATCTCCTTTGTAAAGGAGATTACTTCACCCTATGAACTACAACTGAGTTTAAATGACTGCTCTATAGGCATACAGACTTGCTCCAAGGAAGTCCTGGCCTTACTGTATGCTGTAACAGATACAGGGAATTAAAAAAAAAAAGCACAAGCTCTACACCACCTTTCTACTTATCGAGTCACCATCTAATTAATCTTCAGAGTAGTATCTGATTGCAAACACCGTCCTGATTTCAGTAGAAATTTCCAACTTTAGCTTTAAGATTTAATATGCCATTTCAAGTAAGTCATAATTTTTCATTGGTAAACTTATCAGAAAAAATTATGATTGTTTTAACAGTTAGCATTTGAAAAACTGCATCACTAAATGAAGAATGCAAATGTAAACACTTCATACAATCAGGATAGATTTTATCAATTTTCAGTACTGATTAAAACACAGTCAAAGTAATTTAAACAAGCCTAGAGAGTAAGTGATTTAAAACTGTGCTTATTACTTGGTTTTGGCTAATCTGTAGAATGCCTCCTCAGGACAGGGTACCAGCTGCTTATTTGACTTCATTGTAGTGGGGGCAGGGGTGAGCAGTGAAGTTCCCAGACACAGCCTGCTGAAGTAATATAAAGAAATAGCAAATGTGATACTTTCCAAGTGAAGCCAAAGAAAGGGAAATGAACCTATTGGCATAGACAACAGTCAACACCAAGTGGAAAAAAAAAGTCAGTAAAAGGACTCAAGAATCACTAGCCATAATCTTCATGGCATCCTTCATACAAGGTGCAAGCGAAAGCAGCAGGAAATGGGACATGCTGAAAAACATGGAAAAACATTTGAGGGAGTGGAGAAAAAAAAGTACAATTTGTCATCAGCACAGACTTGTTCTCAAAGAGTAAGTAGAACACCAGATACATGTGATAAGAAGGTCTTTTCTGCATTTCAAAAAGAGTTAATGGAATCGGAGTGGTGATGGGTGGGAAACCATAATTCTGATTTAGGAGACCATTCACACGCTATTTTAAGAGGAACCACTTTGAATATATCATATACTTTTCCAAAAGCAATACATGAGTTCTGGTATTCCTTAATTTGGACAAGGTTTGACATATAAATTATGTTTAAAGGGATTTAATGGTGAAAATGTATATACACAGTATGGGAAGACATTTAGAGAAATCTCATGGGAAGTCAGAGCAACCACAAAATTGTCAAAAATCTTGAGCAAAAAGAGCTCACTTAGGTAGAGGTATTAAAAAGAGGTATCACTTGAAAAGCTGAACCCATCTCCAACAAAGGACAAATACTAATATAACAAATGTAAAATACTCAGGAAAGCAGGTCAGAGAATGCAAAGAATTTATAAAAAGCCTAAAACAATAGAAGTCTTTCAAACATCCTGAAATTGGAAAACCTGCCAGAGTCTGAGGCCAAATCACCAGTGCAGAACAATAAGATATGTATATGTATGTATACCAACAACTTAAACGTATACAATCAAGAAAGACCAGACAAGCTTCTCATGCTACCGTCTTTCCTTATGGGGAATGCATTGGGTGGTGTTGCCAACTGAGACAAATTACAGAACAGAATTAGTAAGTAAAAGTAATTGCACTACCTTCCTATAAACTACAACAGGAGTTCAGTCATCTATCTCTTTAATCTGTAGTTGAATCCCAACATGGTTAAGGAAAGGGAAATAAGCCAAAAAAAAAAAAGCTCAAAGCAGCAAACTATAATAAGAGGGAATACTTAGGATTTAATGTACAGACAAGCACCCAAATTCACAGTTTCTTTATGAGGATCTTATGGGGAAACAGCAGACAATATCCAATAACCCTTACCTATGAGGCCAGCCATAGAATGCTATCTTCCATTCATCTTAGAATGCTATCTTGTTTATCAAGCATGACTTTCCCTTTGTGAATCCATGATTACTATTGATGAACTTTTTTCTGTGCCTGAAGTGGTTTTCCAGGATTAGTTGCTCCATCAGTTGAGGCTGACCAATCCCACAGGTCTCTCTTGCCAATTCTGAATGTAGGAGTGACATTTACTTTCCACCAGTCCTCAGGCATCTCTCCTAATCTCCGCAATTGTTCAAAGATTTACAGTGGCTTCACAATGACATCTGCCAGCTCCCTCAGCTCTCTTGGGCATGTCCCATTGGAGCCCACGGCCTTGCATCCAGTTTGCTTATCTATTCTCTAAGCCAATCCTCTTCCACCAAGGATATGCCTTCCCTCTTTGGGTTCCTCGATTTCAGAAAGCCACTCTCAGTAGTAAAGACAGAGTCCAACACCTTAGCATTTTCCATGCACTGTGTCACCAGGGCTTCTGCTCCATTCAGCAGAAGGCCCACATTTTCCCTCGTCTTTCTGTTGGTACTGAGGAATTCCTGAAAGCACTTCTTGTTGACTTTGACATCCCTCATTACATTGCTGATGATTCCTGCAAGTTCTCTTCTCATGTCTACATAACAGACATGTCCATCCTTTAGGGGCCAAATTGATAGTCCTAGGACTGTTTAATCCCCAACACATCTCATAGAATTCTCATCTGTCTGTGCTTTAGCTAGTCCTTCCACATCTCTTTTTACCTAATTTTTTAAAAACTCTGCTCTTTGGAATCCTATGTGAGTATGCTACCCAGAATTGCCTAATTTCTTTGGATGAGGGAAACTCTACTCTTTAGGTACCTATTAACAGTATTTTCTACTAAACAGACTGTAGAAAGCAGTATTTTCTACTAAATACACTGTAGTAAATACACAGTACTTAAACATACTCAGTAAATCCTAGCCAGGTGCTCTTACTGTCACGTTCAGACATGCTGTAGCAAAGTCATCATCTATGTACTTAAGACCATTGAGTCCTACTCTTGAAGAAACATCTTACTGCCCTAAACTAGGTTATTATGGCTCTAAGAAAGTTTGAAATACTTCTATCTGATCTTTATCACTTTGTTTTTAATTTTTCTTAATGTATAAATCTGGCAGTGGTGAATCCAGTGGATGATGTTAACCCTTCCCTGATAAATCCACAGGCAATTTAGGTAGCTAAGTTAAGGCTAATCTTACTGTCAAAGCTGTGTAATTAACTTGCAGGGTGTGCACTGGAAAAAAAAGGTCTTTTTCAGTCTGGGCTCCATGGACTAAAAACAAATCCCAGTAACTAATTTGATCCTTTGTTTCACTACGCTGAAGAGTGCACCAGAACAGTGAGGGGGAAAAAATTCTAATTTAATTCATATGTCACAGCATCCCTCAAAGATAATGTCATTAAATGTATTTTTTGTTGAAACCTAACTCTTCCCCTTCCCATAACATTTCATTACTTATACCTGCAATTTAGTATGAGAGAAAAAAGAACAGTAAGTGAAGCATGTAATTTCTAAAAAGGTATGATATATACATTAGAAAATATGAGAATATGCCTTTCACTGAAGTGAAAGAATATGCTAGTGTGATTTGTAAATACTGTAATTATAGAAGATAATTTCAATGTAGGAAACCCTGAAAAGCATACTTTACTGTGTACAGTTAAATTATTACTTAAGCATTGGATTTTTGTAACTGATTAGCCTCCCACAGTTAGAATAAAGAGTTTAGTGTGTGGGAAAACATTCTAAAGAAAATCTAATAACATTTAGAAGCACATTATACTATAGCAGAGTCCAAACATGAATATTTAATAATTCACAGGCAATATAATCATTTATTGCCACTAGAACAGTATTTTACCAACTCATACAATGCATCCATAAAAACTACTGAAATACTTCCTCTTTGACCTTTTTTAGAAAGATTTGGTTTTTTTACATTTCTACTTTATAGTAGTCCCATAGTGTTTCTAGAATTTATTTCCAGCAACCTAGTTTATCACCCTTGACCATCACAGAGCATGTAGCTGATACTCCCTTCCAGCTTCCCTCAGCAGTAGCTCTACTTCCAGCTTTTCATTTATGACTTTCTTCTCTCTACTATTGTGCTTATTTTTATTTCAAGTTTCACCTTTCACTGAATGACTGAGTAAGCGTAGTTGTGATTTCACAATCAGAATAGATCAGGCTTTCCTTCACTATTAGCGAAGAGTTTATATGACCTGAAGCTCCTTTTTGATATCTCCCCTCCAGAAGGGCAAGCAAACATAAGGAGCTTTAAAATAAAAGTACGTGTGAAATTTAAGACCAGTTCCATAACACTGTATTACTCAATGAGGAAACACTTTTAATTCTTTAATTTTAGTATTTGTCATTCCATATCTGAAAACGGTAACACGTGTCATGTTTCAGTTTTGCAAAAAATGGAAGGCAACATGACGCTAAAGAAAATGCACAGAACATAGTATTTGTTCTTGTCCTAGACTCAGAACATGCTTTGTCATTTTTTTTTGAGCTACACAATCTTGCAGTATGCTACCTACATGTCCTCCATAAAAATTTATTCTTCGAAAAAGAAACCAGTTTATTCCAGACACATGTCCTGAGAACAATTGGAAACTGTGAACACAATGCAGCATTGATCCACATCACCTCATATTACTTCTGACATAAGACAGCAAATTCTACAACTTCTGTAACAGTATTATCAACTTCTGTAACAGTATTATCAGTCCCTAGATAGAGTGGTAGTCATTCAACCATTAAGATCTCATCCAAGCATACACTGAAATATGAATAGAAGGGAAAAGAAAAATAACCACAATCTCATGCAAACATAAACCAGAATTCTGCTGTTTCTTTGAGTATTCCCTACATGTTGCCTCTATGAGAAATTACGTTTTCTTCCCCTCAGTGAAACTAAAATACACTTTCAAACCCAACCAGCCCTTCAATAATCAAAGCGGGGGACTGCCTATAAGAGAGGTGGAGAGACACTTTTTATTAGTGCCTTTAGTCACAGGACAAGGGATAATGGCTTTGAACTGAGAGAGCATAGGTTTAGATTGAACGTATGGAAGAAATTCTTTATAACAAGGGTACTGAGATACTGGAACAGGCTGCCTAGAGAAGTTGTGGATGTTCCATCAACAGATATGTTCAAGGTCAGATTGGATGGGTCTCTGAGAAACCTTATCCATTGTCACTTCCTATGGCAGAGGGATTGATGTAGATGATCATTAACGATTCCTTTCAACACAAATGATTCTATGAGTCAGTGATTTCTAGATGAAAGTGACATGAATTGGTCCTCCTCAACATCAAGGTAGCAAAGATTTACTCTTGTTCACAGACTTACTATTATCATCGTCTAGAATTTTGATTTTACAATGTATCTTAAGAGTCAGAATTGAGTGATCCTTAAATCTTTTTTATTTTATCTTAAAACAGGAATGTGAAGTTTGAAAGAAAATGCTATTTTACTTGCCAAATGTCCTTAAAGGTATACATTAACGTGTAAGTTACCACATTTATTTGCAGCCTTTAGTTTATCAGAAGTCTTGAATTCACATTTTGGTATTATTTATATTGCACTGATTCAAGTACATTAAAGAAATAATGATTCTGAAAGAGGTACATCTAGCTACTCAACAATGACAGTATCACATTGACCATCATGGATCCTCTAAGCTTGCTAGCACAATAAAGTAACTGGTATGATCTTTCATTTTATACAGTCACCTCAAAAAAAAAAAAATCAAAACAATTAAAAGCCTTGTCAGTTTGTGATAAACATAAAAGGAACAAAAACTAGACTATCACCAGGGAGAGAATTTTTGTGTTCCTTCTCTTTTTGCACAGAAGAGGCAGTTACTACCTGAACTGGTTAAATGCTCAGCATGAAGAGAGATCACAGAAGTGCTGTAAAAACATCTGAAGGTCATCTTTAACAGCATTAGGAAGAAGGAAAAAAAAAATAAAAAACCAAAACAGAGGGAAGAGGGCAGAACAAAGCAGGTATATGCCCAATATTAATGATGAGAAGGAAAAGCATATTTCTAAAGGTAAAGCTCAAAACACATGTATCCCTTCCATAACAAATTCCATCCAATCACCCCCCAAATATTACTGGGCCTTGAAGTCAAAAAATTCAGTCAAGAAAATTTGGAACAAGTCAGAAATAGCAGAATTAAAAGTAACAATATAAAATAAAAAATAATTAAAAAAACAAACAAACAAACCCACAAAATCCCCACAACCATGAAGAATTTACTTACCATATAAAGGAATACCTGTGCACAAGCTAGAATTTTGTATGCAAGAACAAATGTATTGTTTCCTACAAAGTAAAATTTTGGTATGGAGCTAAACATACACGTAACAAGTCTTCTTAAAAGAAGGCACTTGATAAGATGCATTATCTCCAGTTTCAACATGTCTGATAAGGAGTAAAAAAAGGCATAAATTAGTACTTCGGTTCTTTTTAGTTGAACTATTCAGGAATAATAAAGGCTTAAATCAGGAACTTAAGCACTCAGTAATTGCATCCTCAACAGGATGTTCCACATATCAAGGCTGATATCTTAAAAATTCTATGGATTATAAAGTGAGGTTAGGACTTGAGGTTTTATACTTCACTTCATGAATGTGCTTAAGCTTTGCTTCAACCTCTCCTGGATATCTACAGGATACTTGCTATTGGAACTGTTTTATTTAATACCAGGACAAAGCCTTTGACAAAGCCTGCCTTCAACAAAAGTATTAGTGACTGAAATCAATTTGTGCTACAAGGAGCATGGCATTACAAGTGAGTTTAAGATCTTAAAAACTCAATGGCTCTAGTATCTTAGAAGCAATGGCATTAAATTTCAATTTAAAAAATCTTTTATGCTAACAAAGCTTCAATTTGAGGGGAAAATAATCTTGGGGTTTAAGACAAGACTTAAAGTGAGGACAAAGCTGTTCATCTGACTTCCAGTTTTCTTTGAAACATACACAAAAAGGAGATGACAAATACAATTTCAAATTGTCATTTCCAAACCAATTTTAAATTTCCTCTGAAGACACTTCAGTTATAAGCCAGTAGGATGAACTACAAAGGATTGTGAGCTACCTAAAAGTACATATGTCATACATGAAATGTAAGCTTGAAAAAATTCACCAAAATCCAGAGAATGGGATAGTGATGTAAGAACTTGAACAAAAAGCTCATTATGCATGCATGTGCTAGATACTAGTAGTCGAAAGTAGGTATAGAACTTTAGTGATAAGATCAGACCAAACAATAACTTCTGTATCCAGCTAGGTTAATGACATGAAAAATGAAGACAATATGAACAGAACAGTGAGCCTATCTGTACTGAACATCTGTAGCAGAGCTGTTCTGGGCATCTATGAGAAAGTTAAAAATAGATATTTAAGAACAGAAGCAAAATTTGCAAAAAAGCTATCTCCAAAATCAAGGGATCTCTAATTGGCAAGCACTTCTGTATGGCTGAATAACAGTGATGAAGAAGTGAACCTTTTTATATAATTACTACTACTCCAAACAACACTAAAATAAAGAAGCTGAATGGATATATTACATAATATTATGTAAGATACGAACAAAAATTTATGGAAAATTATTTTTACAGGGTAAAAGTAAGGGTAAGTGTAAATTCCCTAAGATTCATTCTGCATTGCATTTGCAATCATTATTGCAAGATACATGTAACTGTAAAGGGATCTGTAAATGGAATAATTCCTTAGTGCTTTTTCTTCTAGTGTGCTTAATCTGAGTTCAAAATACTTCAGAATATTGTTTTGAAATTTTAAAAGCTGAAATGTTAAGTTTCAAGCTTGTATTCATAAGTGCCATGGCCACAACTGAAGGGAAACAGTTGACTGTAGAAAACTGTTACACTTAGCTGCTGCAGTCACAACCTCTCCACACTGTAACAGAAACAGTTATGTGCTTTATTTAGTTTGTTTTCACACTTTGAGACTCAAAGGACTTGAAGCTGTCATCTTAGTGCTGCAAGGAAGAAAGGGGATGCTAGAGTGAAAAATAAAGCATCTCCTGTGCCAAAGAAAAATAAAGCAAGAGAAGCTATAGACTTGTCTATTCCTGAATCAAAACCCTCTTTTTATGAAATAAGCATAGCACAGATGAGACTAAATCCAAATTCTACCTCCAAGTCACTTGCATAACATTATTTTACTGTGACTATAGAAATTTTGTAATGCAGCATAGGAAGTATGTGTATTCTGTAAGTTAGAGAAATTAATCCAAAATCATGTCAAAGCAAGACTTCAAACTTGTGATCTCCACAGGGCCAATGCGCAGACCTTACATGCATCTGTGGGACAACTGAAAGAAGCCAAGCAGCACAGAACTAATCTTACTGTGCTGCTCACAGCAAGACTGCACATCTTTATGATGGACACTGTTTACTAATATTCAATATTGGTATTAAAGTTAATTCAGTCTAAGCGAGACTACTTTCAACAGATCAAGATTTGTTTCCCTCTGTTGCTCTTATTTTGGGATTCCTTCACATTTCACTACTGTATTCTGGGTTTTTTTGGTGTTTGACAAGAGCAGATAAAAATATACACATTCAAGTTCAGTTCCTCTGCAGCTGACATACTTACCTGGACAAAGCAGGAACTGGTACTCCTCTTGCTCGAATAGATGGTTTTCCACGAACTACTGGAACTTCTGCATTTTCTGAACCCCCATTTAAATATGTTAATTCTTGAAGCTGTGCCTGTCTGATTTCATCATTGTAGTCCTAAAACAGAGGGGAAAGTGAGAAAAAAATAAAATTGTTCAACCAACATACCAAGCTGGTCTCAGCAAACACTGCTCCTCAAAGTTTCCTCTTAAAATTTTGAATGTCTCACGAAAAAAAGCTTAATATGCAGAATATAAAAGGCATACTATTCAGTCAAAAATATCTAAAAATTCTACATATTAACTGCATTGTTTTGCTCAAGGATGTTTCTTTCCCACTGAATATTACCTTCATCAGTTAAAATGGCAATGTTAAAATGCTGTACATAAAGACAAACAAAAATAAAATTAATCAAGGTCCCTTTTCTGAGCTGAGATCTAGTTTTGTAGCTCCAGTTGGAGAATGATAGCGTGCTGAAAGCATGAAAAATTGCATTGCCTGGTATTGCAAAGCAACACAGAGTACACTATAGAAAACAGCCTCTGACAACTATGGAATAGATTAGTCATCTACACTTAAAATCAGAAGTTAAAGACAGAATAACAATGAAACGTATGCAATAGAAATACGCACTAATATCTAATAATAAGAGCTCCGAGAATTTCAATTCTAGAACACGCAAGGATAAACAATTTGAAGACACATGGCTTGTTTCTCATTCTGCACAAATCCTCTCTCAAGGTCTATCGAAAAGAAAGCTGAAGCTATTTACATAGAATTAATATGGTACTTCTCAAATACACAAGACTCTCTTCAGGGACCTTGAGCCAACCTCCAAAACTAAACACATCACACAGGAATAAAATAGATAAAGCAATGAGCTCTTGAGCTGTATATATTTTTCTGCCACTTCTCTTCTACTTCAAGTAAGTCAAAGAATGCATCTGTAAAGGTGAATTAGAAAAAGAAATATTTTACTCCATGTTTATACATACACAGTATGAAAATATCAATAGGTCCTCTAATAAGAATAAAGTGTTACTTCTGATATAATAGCTTTTATCTTCTGCAAATCCTCCTATTTCAAAAGGAGGTAGGTTTGTCCAAATGCTGTCTTATTTTCAGATTTCACTTACAAGATAGGGATCTGCATCTCTTATTGGAAATCCAACTTTTGTTATATTTATGTACTAGGCAGGTACCAAAAGACTATCAGGCAGCCTTGCAGCAAACAAGTCACTGAAACAACTCCAGATTGAAAAGAGATTGAAACATCTATGAACTCAAAGATCTCACATACACCACTGCAGCTGCTGAGGCTGAACTTCAATGCAATGGTGCTTGTTCATGAATCTAAAAAGACCTGAGAAGAGAAGCTAAGGTATTTTTGCTGTAAGTAACTACTACAAGGCTATTCTGCATCCTATATTAGACTGGACATTAGGAAAAAAATTTTCACAGAAAGAGTGATCAGGCATTGGAACGTGCTGCCCAGGGAGGTGGTTGAGTCACCAACCCTGGATGTGTCTAAATGTCGTTTAGACGTGGTGCTTGGGAATATGGTTTAGGGGTGAACTTTGTAGAGTAGGATTATCGGTTGGACTTGGTGATCCTGAGGGTCTTTTCCAACCTGAATATTTCTGTGATTCTGGTATATTCTAGCACCAGCTGTGATTGCATATTAGGGCTTGATCTGCAACCTATATCTCTATAAAGTTCAGTGTCTACATTTCTTGAAAGGAAAAAAAAAGCCTAGTAAGAACAGAAATTAAGATCACATTCATACATACTGATAACAGGACTTCTTGAAATAAAACTGATAATTGCTAAGAAGGCCAAAACAGACCTTATAGTACAAAATGTAATAAGGAGGAAAAACAATCAAGCCACATTTCGCAACAGTTCACCAAATGGTAGTTTCTAGAGGACAAAGCTGCTCCTTATTACTTACTGGAGTGGCTGCTACATGGGAAGGAGGGCACAGAAGAGATTAAGACATTTAGAACCTTTAGAACCAATCTGATAAGATTACATTTGAAAAGCCAAAGGGAAATTAAGACAGAGTTGGCTTGATTCCATAGTTCAGAGGAGATTGAACCAATGCTACATACCGATGTAATGATCAAAAATTGAGATGGAAGTGTACAACCAACAAATGGAACTGCTCATTATCAGTCTAATTCTAGTGGCTTAGCAGTAGAGCAATGGCTACATTTTGATAGGATTAGCTCAATGAAGAAAAATGCAACCTCTGAAGGGGGCAAGGGGTTTAGATGTATCTTTATCTTCGATGCACACAAAAAGCCCTTATCAAATTGAGCATATTTCCAACCAAAAAGGAAACAGCTGTTTGCTTACTCAAATAGCAAAAAATTAATTCTCCCTTACTTCTTCACTGAAAGAAACCATAAATCATACACATATAGTAATCTTTGGTACTATGACAACTCAGCATTCCTACAAATATTCTTTTGAGTATCCTCTAGCTAATCAATTAGTATGTTTGAACAGGAGTATGTTTATTTACCTCTTATTATATACATCAAGATAAACATTTTTGAAACCTGCAGACAATGTTATACTGTGGTGCTTTCTTTTTTATATAACTTAAAATGATGCTCAAAACATTTCTTTGGGGTTTTTTTAACTGTCTTAAGTTGCATCTACATTACTGTGTCATTTCACATCAGGATGTATATTCCTAAACAAACCTCCTGATGACCATCACTTATAATTTGGTTCAATTCATGGAGTAGTATCGAAGCATATGAACTAACTTGAATTTAGCCAAAACATGCCAGAAGAAACACTCAAGGAGCACAATTGACTCCACAATCCACTTGGGGATGGTTTCACGGACTGAATAGATTTAGCTGAAATCCCCAAAATGAATACAGTACTGCTGTCAGGCCACTAGCAGCAAGTGCTTCATCCTGTAATACAGCTGGCAATTCCAACCTCATCAGGCTGTAATGGTCATACAACAGGCATCCCACGTGGGCCTGAACACAGCTACATTAACTCCGCTGCCAAACATTTATGTGCTACTGTCACTCAGATACACACCTTAGAGCTTCCTTAGCTAGGTCCCCCATGTTTCCATTTTCTGACATGAATCAAGACTAACGTTTAGTTAACATTTTCAGCAGCAAAAAATCCCAGAAGTCAATGTACCCTAATGATTCTTTGCTTTCTATATTTATCCTGTAACCAATAAAAATAGAACGAGATTTCACTGAAGAGTTAGGAACTTCAAACAGCAACATCACTTCAAATGCCCCAGCTTCTTCAGAGGACTTGGACTGTTACAAGCAGTTTAATATAGCAAAGCAATCAAGGTTGATCCATATGAGAAGCAAATGAAAGAATTTTGTGTAAAGACACTGGAAACCCTGCAACACCATTGTCTATATGTATATCTCAGAACTCAAGTACAAACCTATACCAGATATCACAACTCATTTTATATATTCATACATTGCAAGCTGAAGTATATACCAGAACAGAATTATCATCCAGGTAGCACTAGCTCTGAAAATAAAAGAAGGATACAAGATAAAATGATATTGATTATCAGCACAGAACACTAATCCAGGATTATGGGTGGGACTAGTACAACATAAAAATTTCTCTATTCTTAGTGAAACAGAACCCTATGCTTATGCTTGAGTTGTACCTAGAACACTTTAAGCAAAGAAAGTTGTTTTTTCCATTATTTACAGGCTTTTTACAATTTTTAAATACTTTGGACATGACCAGTTAAGCAAGAATAAGATGTTCTTTTACTATAGGTCATATTATGAGATGAAAGTGTATGTGGACAGTTATGCATTCACTAAATAATCAC
Source organism: Indicator indicator (assembly GCF_027791375.1). Taxonomy (NCBI): domain Eukaryota; kingdom Metazoa; phylum Chordata; class Aves; order Piciformes; family Indicatoridae; genus Indicator; species Indicator indicator. The sequence continues at coordinate 18,461,987 of NC_072021.1, read as the reverse complement.
CTATATCAAAAGGAAAAGTATTTGTAAGCAACAACGATTCTTTTGCAGGTGAAGGAAATTATGCAACATGACCAATACCATAGAGTAAGTTAGTTTTAGAGACATTTTCTCACTAGAGCACCAGAATTCTTATGAAAAAGTTAAAATACTAACAGGGATGAGGAACTTCTTGATTTCTTCCAATGCATGTCCCATTCTGGCATATGCTTCTGCCGGTGGAGCAAATACTTCAATTAAAACATGCAGGTCATCATTTAGGTGAAAGTACTTTGCCTCTCCACTTTTTCTCAACTCTTCCTCCTAGAAGATAAAGAAAACATTGAAGTTATAAAATGCTAGAGTATGAAATTGCATACTGTTCTGATACACTTCAAATCCATCATGATGCTATAATATCAGAATAGTATCAGTGAGTGACTTAAGACAAAATAGGACTCATCAGCTTCTGCTCACATACAGAAACTGTAGCACAAGGGATAATGTTCCCAGTTTTCCCAGGTGCAGCAGTTTCATGCAGAAGATGCTGAGAAAAGTAAAAGCTGCAGCCTCTTCTCAAAAGTGTTTAGAAACGGGCTTTATTTAATATTCCACAAAAGCAAGATTCTTTTATCAGTGTTATTTCAATTGTAATATTATTGTACTGCTCAGACACTTCCCATTTTCTGTTCTGAGATTTTGACCACATGAGTGCATCCTTCACAGAACTGTTGCTGCTCAGACATGAAACTACGAGCACATGGAAGGAGGACATTAAAGAAAAAAGTTCACTAGCTATTTCAGAAGAGAGTTTATTTCTTTTATTCTACTTCACCCAGCCCACTTCAATATGATTGAGAATCTATGATTTCAATGCAGTGGAGCAGAACTCACTTATTTCTTAATTAACTCAATTAATTCACAGACCTAAAGGGCATTATTTGTTAGTTTCGGGTAGGTTCCCCCACAATGTTTTTTTGACAGGTACATTCCAAGAGACTAAACAACCATTAAAAAAAATCTCATTGTATTACCAGATGTTATATCAAATTCTTAGCAGTTCTGATATTTGGAAAACAAAGCCCTAAGAATTCTCCCCTACTGTTTATTCTATTTAGCAAACACCAGTTAAGTACTTCATCCTTTAGATTACTAAACCTATAGTTTCAATGATAGTTGAAATATTCCCATGTACAAATATTCCTATGTACACGCTCCTTAATTATGGGTTCAGGTTTATAATTACAATCTATTTCTGCTTCTCGTAAGTGCAATTCTCATCATCATACCTCAGGTCTGACTGGAATGCTTAAAAAAAAATCAGCAGAATCCAGTTAGCTGTTAGAAAGTCCAGAAGAACACCAAGAGGCCAGAGTCAGCAGGATTAGACTTTATCAGTAAAACCACTATCTTGTTGATACAAGTAACAGACCTTAGACACTGGAAGTAAACTAATATAAACATTACAGTTCTTACACAATTTTAACAGGAATTGTTTCTCACTTCATCAAGGATTAGGGCTGGGCTGGCCACTAAATGAGTGATAGACTCTAATTCCTCTCTCTCTTTAAGCATAGTTATTCAAGATACATGAAGAAATACCTAGCTCTGGAAGCTGATATTTTTTCATCAGTGGGGCTTTCCATATAACTTGTGAGGTGTTTTTTTGTTGTTTTGTTTTGTTGGTTTTTTTTTTTTTTTATATACATGCTATCAAGCATTCTTTGCCCCTTTTTTAAGGGAAAAAGTCACTGTGCAGTTTGATGCACAAAGAATGGAGAATCAAGAAAATTCACTTCTATAGTTATCAAGCAACTTGCCCAGTAAATGCAATAAGCAATAGAAAAATCACAATTTCCTGTGCCTGGTAAAAAAAGGATTTCAATCAGTAATTTTAACAAAGCATAAGGAATTTCAGTGCAGATTGTTCTAAAATCATTCCCACTGGCAAGTTTTTAAAATAACTTTATCTTTTTCTTCTTGCTTCACTTGCGAAGTTCCCTGTGATTAAAACTTTCTCATTTTCAATTCTGTAATCCAATTTGGCAACACGCTCCTCTCCATAACTCTTAAAGGCACACAAATGACACTCACTGGCCTACATCTCCCAACCTTGGACACATATTATTTCAGGGGCTTTTTGTTTCCTGTGATGATCAACAAAAGCCACAGCTTGTTCCCATTCCAGAATCCCTGACAGTATTTCTAGCACCCAGGAAACTCTCTGCCCTCCATTATTTGACAGTACATATATTGGCTAGGCTTGCCCAGTGCATCTGGATGCTGCTTGGCTGGCCAAAACAGAATATTTTTTTTTCACCTCTACTACAATGAAGTCAAACCAAATGTGGAACAAGGGAGCTAAAAGGCAGAAAGGTCACAACTTCCTTTAAAAAAAAAAAAAAAAAAAAAAGTTCTTCAAATATCTATCTTATTGCACAAAATTTATCACATCAAATGGCACACGGTTTGGACAATCTGATTTAACTTCATATTTCCAATACAGACACAGCCTTGCAATACTGCACTCAGGGCAAGCTCTCTCATAAGGTTCTCAATTTGCTTTGTACCTTGTGCTCTTGTATTTCATTCCCTTCATGGTCCACAGCAAAGCAGAGAACTAGCACAGCTTATGATGTATCGCACCATAACACATGAGGCCATGTCCACTAAAGTTAGTATACTTTGTCCTGTATTCTTTTTTATCTATAGAGCTATATGTTCTTCATCCTACTTGTCAAGGTATCAAGAAACAGGTATTAGTCCTAGAAATCTACTGCTTTAAATCCTAGGTTGACTAGCAGTATTTCTCACAATATGCTAATAGAACTTTGATTTAGGTTTGAAGTTTCTTTAGATACTACCTGATATCTAATTTTAATGTTATCTTAAATTTGGCTTCTGTCAGATTTTGTAAACCATTCAGAATGCTCAAGTTGTTGAAAGGTTTGTACCAGTCTCAAACCATTGGTAACATGTGAATAACCCATTGGAGTGGAAGGTTTTTATATTGTAAATCTGAGGAAATAATTTGACGTAATCTTGTCATGAAATAAATACTGAAATGGTTCCTTTTACTTTTCCACACTCCTATAAACACATGAATGCCTCAGTAGTCTAGCAGAAGCTGTCTTGCTAGTAGGAAGTCAATGATTAAATAACAGTACAGCTTGGGAAAAAAAAACATTAATTGGAGAATTATTGAGCTTAGATATTGTATTGAAATTTTCTGCAAACAACAACTCAAGCTAACAACCTTATTAGCCACTTAAAATTACTTAAACAGCTTTGGACAGCATCCCAAGGAAAAGTCAAATAAAAAGTTGAACAATTACTTCATTGAAGGAAACAACAAAAATTCAAATGGTTTTTATATAGAAACCTTTAAGACTCTTTCCAGGGATTCTAAGACTCATGTTAGGATCTAAGCTTTTCAGCAGGAGCTTCAGCTTTTAATAAAACAAAGTTTTTTTATACTGCAGAGTCACTGGAAAAACTCAGGGGCCTTCTTACTCCATGACACATCCTATTTTGATACAAAAACATGTAAATGCAGCAATAGAAGCATGTCAGTTTGACACATTCTGCAAGAACTGTGAAAATTTGACAAGCATTATTTAAAGCAGAATTTGGAGATTTACTTTGTCATCCTGGCTTAGAACAAATTTAGTTTTTATTCTTTCTTAAGAGGAAATTAGCTCTTTAGTTGCACAGAATGAAGTAATTTGTGGGCTCTGATCGAGTTCTTGATAAACACTATAAATCACCTAACATTTTTATTTTGCTGATGGAGAAATGTGCTAGGAAAAAAGCAGTTTAGGAATTTCAGGAGCCAGCCATCTAAGTTATTCTTCCATATGCATGTCATTATCTGCTTTTATAGCTCACAATATTTTTAAGTTTCAGCTTACAGAACCACTGAAAGATTTCACTGGAGGCCTATAAAACATGGTATACTACAGGCAAGAAATATGTTCAGTGTTTTAATTTGTATCATTAGGAAGGCTCCAATTTAAAAATGCAGCTCACCAGACAGGTGACAGCTCTTCATATACATTTATCTGCTACATATTTAAGCAAAGATTAATTTCAGCAGAGAGTGAAACTGATGAGTACAAACACCTATCAAGCTAAAGGTTTCTTTTCTGACATCTTCTTTGGCTCTTGTAATGGACACATCCACTATAACAAAATACTTCCCATGAAAACAGCTTCAATTTGTCAACTGCTTCAGCTGCCTATGTCATCCTCAGAGATGTGAGGGGTTTTTTTAGCTGGTATTCTTTATCTCCATTTTTGCCTAGACATGTTATTAAGTGTTACGTGAAAGTGTTCAGATTTATCCAAAATTTAGGTTCCTTCAAAAGGGAAAACACTGCCATGGTCAGTTGGGCATCAGTGACTACAGACTGCTCAAGACCAGTCTAGAACACACCACTGGTAATGCCACATTTACATCCCCAGCAACCATAGTTTATGAGGAAAGGATGAGGGCACTACATGCAGCTCACAGTAGCCTCAAAATATGCACTAAGAACAGAATCCTTAGAGAAAAGAGATTCCATCTGAATCTAACTAATACTATGCCTTTTATTTGCTCCATTTTTTTCCCCCACAATTTCTTCACCTGCAGTAACTTTACAAAATTCAAATACTCCACTAACATACTATGGACTTACCTTTGTCTTGTCCCTCATGGAACCTTTTCCCAAAATGGACATTTTTGTTAGGGTTTCTTCCTGTAAACGCTTTAGGGAATTGCCACGTGGACCCAAAAGTTTTCCCACAAAGTTGAACTGCAAGAGCAAAACAAACAAACAAACAAACAAACAGCCTTACTGGATCTTTAAGCATAAATTAACATGTAAAATGGAGCATTTTGATGAATTTTTTTTTTGTTCTAGATGTAAACAAGTATCAGATCATAAACTACACAATCTCCAAGTACAACTGTGTAGGACAGTTAACAGCATGTCATTAGTTCCACCAGGTGTCAACAGAAGTACCTGAACTCGAATCAAATAGTATAAAGAAAACTTTGTGTTTAATCCATTCGACTCTAAGAACAGATGTGCTCAAACTGCAGTTCAGTTTTTCCAACAATTGTTACCAGGTACATAACCATAAAAACAAAGCTGGCAGCATTCTCAGACACAATACCAACAAAAGCTCTGAAGAAAAATATTCTAATTGCCATATCCTCCCCTGAAGATTAATGAAGTAACCCAGACAATATAGCTACACTAAAACACAGAAACAAGCAATGAATTTAATCCAGAGAACATAAGCATATAAATTGAGTCCCCAATCAGAATCAACATGTGAAGATCTACACAACTACCACTCAACTCTCATTATCAGTTTAACAAAGCCAGTTGCAATTCATTACCATGGCATTACACCATTAAGATAACTAGGGAGAAGAAAGTGGAGCCACCAAAAAAAAAAAAAAAAAACCAAAAAGCTGTAAACACTTCCTGAAAATAATTTACTTCTATATTGTGTTTACGTGGTTAAGAATTTGATAGCAGGAGGATGCAGAGGTGACCATTCTGCAGAGAACCCAGAAGCCAGCCCTGTGTTGGATAGAGCCAGTTCCAAGGCAGACCCATCACTACCCAAAGCTTGGCACATTAGCAACACATCACCCGTGATAACACATCTAAGAAATTACAAACACACTGCAATGCTGAGACAAGTGACAAATCAAGAAAAACTGCTGTGTAGATACTAAGGTCAGTGAAGATGAGGAAGGAAGTGATCCAGCAGATTCCCAGGAATATTAACCCATGAAGAAAACCATAACTGAGGTAGGCTGTCCCCTGGCAGCTCATGAAGGATCACAGTGGAGCAGATATCCACTATCACATGTGTTAGGATAAAAAAGCCCACTAAATGCAAAAATTTAATTCTACTCCCCTTAATACTTTCAAATTCAATTCCCAATGCAGACCTGCATTAGAAACAAGGTTTAAGTCAACAAATTGCTTATGGATGACTACAGTCCACAGAAGGTATTAAATTTAAGGCCTTGCATGAGCTAGACTTCTCTGAAATTATCAGGCCAAATCTGAAGAAATACTCAGGCAATTTCTTTATATATTTTTCCCTATTGTAAACCCTAAGACAGATTCATCAGAAATAGGTTGCCCAGCAAAATTATGGAAAACTTCCTTGCACTGAATATTCAAGACTCAGGGCCACTATGCAACCTACTGTCATGATTTCAACAGAAGGTTGTACCAGATGTTCTGCAGAGGTCCCTTCCAACTTGGACTTTTATTATTTTTAGAGATATAACTGCAAGGAACACAAACACTGAAACAGCTTATAACAGAACGAGGGGACACAGTCTGAAGTTGTGCCAGGGGAGTTATAGGCTGGATATTAGGAAGAAGTTCTTCACAGAGAGAGTGATTGCCCATTGGAATGGGCTGCCCAGGGAGGTGGTGAAGCCAGCATCCCTGGAGATGTTCAAGAGAAGAATGGATGAGGCACTTGGTGCCATGGTCTAGTTGGATAGGGTGGGTGATAGACTGGACTGGATGATCTTGGAGGTCTCTTCCAACCTGGCTGATTCTATGATTCTATGTTTGAACTTCCAGAAGTTAATAACTCCTTGTCAACAGTTTCCTTAAGTAAAGGATCATTACTTATGAACAGGGAGTTCATAGTTCAGCTCAAATGAAAGCTTTCACTTAGTGGAATACTACATAAATTTTTCAAACATTACTTAGGATTACTTATGTTTGCTTTAAAATAGCCTTGTAAGATATTAGGAACAAAAATAAATACTGCATACTCATTTAAAATGAGATATTTTCCATTTACAGTAAGGTATGCTGACATTATTTCAGAATGTTGAGTGCCTGCAGTCTGGTACAGTCTAAATTTCCAGCAGCACTCTTAGTTGAAATTTTCAGGTGAAGTTTTACTCATTTTTTTGTCTACAGTTTAGCACTAGGCAGGCATGCATTTAGCTATGCGATGCACAGCTCTGAGTATCACTTCCTAACTGGAACAAACAACTACCTGACAATTAAAATACAAACCACAAATCATAACAAATGGAAGTGCATGCCTGCAACAGAAGCAAAATCCATTTTGTATGCAAAGTAACTACAAAGCTTTGGTACTCAGGAAGGATTTGAGTGTTACAAAGCAGCTGTATTGTTTATTTTAAAGTCAAATAGTTTAGTATATTGTGTAGATCTAAAACTTGACCTACAAAACTTTAATACCACCAAAACCTGTCACCTTCAAAAAAACAAGTGTGGAAGCTAGGTATTATGGTAACTATACAAGTAGCTGCACAGATGACATGTTTGAGACAACACATTTCATAAACACAAAAATGCATTAGTTGTATCTTGAGATCCACTGAACTATTCCTTCCTGTGCATTGAGGCTCCAAATATTAGATTTGACAAGTCTGAAGCATGAGAAACCTGTGCTGCAAGTCTGCAGTTCTGCTGATTTGAAAGCACAGTACCTCTAGATATTAAGTATTACTTTAAAATGGCTTACAATGCAGTCTCAAAGCCTTTTTCCTCCCATATAAAAATCTAAAAGGCTTTGGAAGTTTTCAGTTGATCATTCCATAAATACAACCTATTTATGATATTGAATGAATCCTTTCAGTAGGAAACAATTATTTACTTCAAACAAAATCCAGTACCTGTTCAAACCACTGGTTTACCTTCCTTTTACTTCAAATCAGAAACATCTGATATAAGGTTTATTTTGAAGTATTTCATAGAAGCAGTCAAAAAGGTATCAGCCACTATGTTACTAACACTATCTATATATTTCTTTATCTCTGGCAATCAAGAAGTAGGGCGACTCAACAAAAGGTATCAAAACCACTACACAGTTAGCAAGTTTTCATTACAAAATTGACAAAACCAGCCTATCTGCTGATTTAACAGAAGTAAGCCTGGCAGACCCAATTTAGCTCTTACAGAAGACAGCACAAGGACAAAACAAATTCAGATCTATCATTGCACTAAAGCTTACAAACTATCTCTGAATTAGAGGCACCGGATAGTTACAAAAAGACATCTGAGCAGCTCCATACCAGTCAGATAGTCACTCTGACCAGCTCTGGCCCAGAACTAAACGTATCAGACTGCCGCCTTCTCTCACTCTTCTTCCTAGTATAGCACAATCATATCCAAACTGCTGTACATATTCAAAATTGTCTTCATGAAGTTCACTAGCTTCATCTTAAAATTGTATTAAAGAAGTTTAACTGCTTTCCAGCACAAGCTGGTCTGGAAGCTACAGCAATATTTACAGCTCCACAGGAGAGCTGAAGATTCAGTCATGAATGTTACTCTACACTGAATTAATTGCCTACATCAAATCTCTGCGTTAAAACAGCTTCTGTTACCTTAGGATAGAATCAGGGTATTATGAAGGTATGTAAAACACAAAGAGTATACAAACAAGTGAGACACTTTTCATAAGCATCTGATCTGCTATATGAACTTCAGAAAAAAAAGGAATGCATGCAAATGCTACAGCATTTAAAAATGTATTTATTACAGAAAGGGGGATATAATAGAAAAAGTAATCCTTGTTTATCCCCACCAAGACAAGATTGCTGAAAATGCTTCATCCAGCTTAAAATATTTAGTGAAAATATAAATGCTTGACCAAATGCTTTCCTGTAAAGCTCTAAGCAAGCCATTGTCATTAAAATCATAGGAAGCTTTCTTGGAATATTAGTTTTCTGAAATGGTTCCTCTGTGATAGAGTCATTAGAAAAATCAGTTACATGAAGACTACATTCCCTTACAGTGACCTGAAACCAGGAAAACTTCAAGATTTTTCATACTCATTTCAAGAATATAAGATTTCTATAGAAAGGTAGCACAAACTCTCTCCTTCACACAACACAGTCATAGGTCTTTAAACATTTACAACAGAAAAGTTGGCCAATTACTATAAAGTTTCTCAAAAGCTAACCCTAGTACTACATTTAGTGCTCATTCTTCCATGTCACTTAAGGTTATACAACCTTATACAACTTTTTCACATTTCTACTCTGAGAAATCCTTACAGCTAACCTGTAAGAAAAAAATGGTTTTTACCTAGTTATGGGATTAAAATATTCATCTCTCCGTGACTTTGTAACAACTGCAGATATATGGTATATGACAATTACATTTTAAATAAAAATTTTCATTTTAAATGTTAAGCTAAAAGGCTTAAGTGGATACCAGTTCCAAAACTCAGTAACTACAGACAACTCCTTACTGACTCCTGAGATTTACCCTGTATTTAAGTGTAGACCTATAAGCAACTTTTAAAATGGTAGCCTGTTGTAAAACAAAAATGGTTCCCATAGTTTTGATTTACCTCACGGAAAATTACCATTCTGTTTATCATCCATGGAAGTAATTTCCTCTCTGAATTCTGAACACTTAAGTTCACTAAATGGTCAAAGCCAAATCGGATTTAAGACTAAATTTCCTCATGATGAATATTCATTAAATGCATCTAAGCTATGAAACACATTTCACACACACTGGCATTTCATAGCAATGTTAGGATAGATCCAGAGTCCCTTCACCAAAACACCCACGTTGTGACCTTCTGCGGACAGCTCACTTTTTCTGCCTCAAGTCTGTGAAAGCTTGAAGATTGTTTTCAAACATGAAATGCACAGAAGTACATTTTCACACTTCACCTAGAGTAATTTGAGGCATTCAGCTGATCAAATAATGAGGTGTATTACATTACCCTGAATCCCATCGCCTAAACTGACAATTGGATTTTGAAGAGACTTGACTGCTGTTGTGAATATTTTTACAATATTCACGGAGGAATATGTGATTTGTGTCAGTGAATTTCGTTTGGAAGATCGTTTTCAAGGGGCTCGATTTGACCTCTTATTAGACAAATAAAGGTGGCCTTGCCTGGCCCTGCCTTGGAATGTGTGTGTCAGATAAGTATGTGGGAGTTCTGCGGCGTTCTGTGAGAAAGATGCTTTTACTCTCTGATCCTTTTTTTTCTCTCCCGAGCACTTCAGAACATTCTGGGGGCTCATTATCATGTCCTGCCTTCTATTTAACGTAAGTCTGTTGATGTAAATGAGACAGCTATATAAGAAGGAGAGAAAAACTATTGCTTGGCTGTATTTTTGTCCCTTTTTCTCATCCAAGCGTGCTGTTTTCTTTGCTTGTCCTTATTCTTAATAAAACTTTAAAAGACACTTTTGGTTAGTTCATTTACTACACTGCAATCTATGAAAAAGAGTTTCCACAAAACTGAGTTTCACCAAGTAAAGATTATCTGACACCATATCACAACATTAATTCAGGGTTTATTTTAATGCATACAGGAGTTTCTAAGAAACAAAACAATTAATTCAAACACATAACCAGCCTCAAGCAGAAACAGAACATAACTCCTGGGACTATCCTAAATTGTCATAAAGCAGACAAGACTCAAGTGCCTTCATTATTCTATCACTTTCCAGAGAGGTCCAAACATGGCCAACTAGCTCTAGCATGAGATTAGGACCATTAATACTGACAAGGTTTCAGCAAAGCAAAAGGTCTCAGACAAAAGATATAAATCTATAGCACTGCAGAAGCAAACAAGAGCTGTTGAGCAGGAGGCAAGTTAAGCACATCACCACAGACTCAACTGTTTGCACACCAAGCACACCAAGATCAGAAACTCCTCAGTTTTTGTTTTTTTTTTTTTTCGCACAGAGGAAAGTTGTTAAAAAAAAGAGAAAACCTACTTTTGAATCTGAGGTCTACCAGATTATTTACAACAGAAATCCAGCTGCTCTGACCTTCAGTTGAATAGCTTTCTGCTGCAGTTGACCTGTCACCTTCCAGGGCTGTCAAAGGTAATGAGGCTGAATTTGCACAGGACTTAGCTATGAGCCCATGAGAATATATCTGACAGGACAGGTAATATGAGTAGGCAGTACAATGCTAGGCTGATCAGATCAGAGCTAGGACTTCCTGACCTGTGTTGAGAATATTATGATTTATTCAAGGAGTCAGAGTTACAATTTTTAAGCAGGGAAAGGTCTATTAAATACTTAAAGGAAACTTAGTAAACCTCATGTCAGGTCTAGTAAACTGTCTGAATGGGGATAGTATAGTGGTGGGCTGTTCATATACCTCATTTATTTGGGGAGGCACTACTTTATTCATGAAGTTTAAAATTTTTTTCTGACCACTTCCTGGATACCCAAGTTTGCCAGGTGCAACCCAAACTGGTACTCTAATGCTAATTTGAGAGATAAGTTACTGTAGTGACTGGGTCATCTTCAAAAATCAGATTCTCAGTGCACAAACACCAAAAAGACTAGATCTCCCCACGACCAGATATATCCTTTTGTTCAGCACAATAGCTAACAGTATTAGTGTGGACTGCAGGCACAGGCAGGCAGAAAGATGCCAGCTTGCTATGAGATCTGCTCTAAATGCAACATTTGCATGCAGAAGACATTTGAAGATTTCAGCTATATTTTAGTCTTAAGTTTCACTCTTCTGAAACATTTTTCACCAATCCTGATCAGCAGGGAGGAGATAATGCTCATAAATTGGAACCAAATCTTTTAACCATTTTCTGAGGAACTTGGCACCTTCTACAAATGACACATTTGTATTAATACTAACACCACTTGTAGGCAAAATGGTTTAGAAAAACGCACACATGCCCAGAGGAGAACATAGAGGTATAAAGAATTTACATAAAGTATCCCTGCAGGTTTTATAAGCACCACACAATATTTCCTGCTTAAATTTTACAGAATCTAAACATACAATGCAGGTGCTCTGAATACAGCTCTGTGAAACCAAGACGACTGTAGTAATTCTGTATATACTCCAAAAGACTTCAAAAAAGCATCCCTAATTTGAGCCCTCCTCTGAACACATCTAACAAGAGGATTAGCCTTTAAAGCAACCATTAGGATGCAAACAGACTGTGTACATGCATTCAAAACTCACGTCACTCAGTGCAGACTACAGTATATATCAGAACAAGGCTCTCAGTTTGTCATGCTGAAGCTATGTCACTTCATACAACGTATTTCAGTTTATTTCATCCCAGAAATAAAACCAAAAGCCTAATTCAGGTAAACAAATGATACTAAACAGCACTGACTGCTTGTGGTTTAGAATGACAGAATGGTTTGGGTTGGAAGGGACTTTAAAGGGTATCTGCCATGGGCAGGGACACCTTCCACTAGACCAGGTTGCTCCAAATCCCATCCAATATGGCCTTGACCATTTCCAGGCATGGGGTATCCACAGCCTCTGTGCAACCTGTTTCAGTGTCTCACCACCCACACAGAATTTCTTCCTAACAGCTCAATCTAGCCTCTTTCTGTTTAAAACCATTACCTCTCATCCCGTCACATCCCTGATGGACTGTCACTACCCACCACTTCTGTAGGCCACCTTTAAGTCCTAGAACGCACTATGAGGTCTCCTCAGAGCTCTCTCTTCTCTACATTAAGCAACCCCAACTCTCAGCCAGTCCTCACAGGAGAGGTGCTCTTCAGTATATTTCATTCCTTTTGATGCTACAAAGAGGATCCCACTATCCTGAAAATATGACTCATCATTTCTTCTCAGCATATTTTGTGGCAAGCACTTCCCTGAACATTTTTTCCAGTATGAATCATTCCTATCTTAGAATTTCTACAGACCAGACTGCAGAACAGCAACAGTAGAGACTGCGAATAGTTTTAAATGTAGCTGCTAGAAAATTCTAGTTATTAGTGGAATTTTTGTACGTCAGTAAGGTTTATCAAGTATGAAAATCGGACTTACCTTAGGGAACTGTTTTACTGGAATCAAAACTTTTTGCCCCAGCTTCATATTTTTATTGATGACTACATCAATATACTTTTCTTCTTCTTTTCCTTCCCCTTTTTGGAATTTTTCAATTTCTGTTAAAGGAAAAAAAATAAAGTTCATTGTTTATTCAGTTTAATACAATCTAAACTCTGAGACTCTTCAAAGTCAGTATAAATTAAAAACTTTAAAACTAATATTGTATGGTGTATTTGTATAACTAATAGATATATTTAGTTATACAGGTCAAAGAAGAAAACCATGTTTCACCTTTTTGGACTTTTTTAATATTCATGTGCATAACAGCTTAGCCAAACCCAACACAAACTATTTTAAATGCCAAACAGAATAAGTAGTAAAGCAACACATTTCTTACTCCTGAAAAAATCCATGCATCATTAGCAGCTTTAATGAGTCCCCGTCTGTTCCCATTTACCACAGAAATGAAGATGTTAACATCTTTCCCAATAATGGACACTCTGAACTTCCATGTAAGTTTTCACCTCACTAGCAGTAAACTGGCAACAAATACAACTGCATTTTTTTCAAGTTAGTCTTCAGTGACCAAAGAAAGCCAAACTAGCCTCAGATTACCTGAAGATCTCTTGAATGAAAAGCTTCCTCAGCTTTACTTTCTCATCATCTTGGTAAGTCTCTAAGAATTTTTTTTGTTTTTTAAATCACATAGATTTTAGTAATGTAAGCACTCTGGAAGAGCCCCATCAAAACAACCTTACCCACCAGCACACTCAGAAAGAACTCAGCACACAGGCTGACAGCTACTGAGGAACAACTTAAGAGCTGAATCCAGGTAAAAATGGAATTCACATGCTTTTTGCAGATATTACTTTATGGACTAGAGAATTACAAGCAATTCAACAGATGCAAAGTTACACTGAAATTCTTAAGACTGAAATTTTATAGGGCATGAGGCTCCCACTCAGAAAGCAGATGATGGTATCTTATAGAAGCCAAAGTTTCTGAATGTCACATTCAGATATGAGTGCAGTACTATCACAGCTCTTAAATACAATCTACTTTTCATAGCAACACTGCTTCTCAATAGAAGGACAGTTATGATAAAGCTCTTTGACTTCTGGAAAACAAGCTTTGAGGTTGTATATTTGACAAATGAAAAACAAATATAATACTGATTTTTAGTGCTGGTGTTGGTATACAGTATTGACAGTATAAATACTCAGAGCTCAAAACTGATCAATGTATGCTGATTTTTAGCAGTATTTTGCACAGAGAAACACCAAATATTAAAACTAATAAAAACAGAATCATAAATGCATTAATGGTGGAAAAGACCTCCAAGATCATCGAGTCCAACCATCACACCCCTTTTTGTTATAAAGCAAACATAGTTACATCAAAATCTGACTTCATTTGGAACTGACTTCAAGGGTTAGGACTAGAATTTGTTGAGGAAAGTCAGAACAGCATGGTTCAACTCCACTCAAAATTAAACATTAAATTAGCACAGTTCAGCAATATTTTGGAACCCGTCCACACAAAAGAGTCCTAGTAGATCAACACAAGACCTTTATAAGTTTTCAGCAGCAATGATTACTTTCAGTATGTACAATTACTGTCACAGTGAAGGTCTTCTTCCTGAAGTAATCTTACCTAAACTTACAAAATAACAATGTCTTTCACACTAAAGCCCCACCAAGTTTTCATGAACTAGGAAAGCTAAAAATTTGCTTTCTCCTTTTGAGTCATATACTATTGTACACAACTGCAATCCTTTCGCTCATCTATAAATTTGGTTTAATAAAAATTTTATTTCCAGAAATAGTTAGAAATTCTAAATTAGAACCACACTCCAAGTTAAAGGATGAAGAGTGGTTTAAGGACCTTCTTAGAAATTTCCAGGAAGTATTACATTTAAAAGTCAGATTTGTTTCAGAAACATTCAGATGTCCCAAATGGAATTGTCAAGGTTAAAATGTATTTGTATATCTAAGAGAAGAATTCTAACAATCTCAGCGACGTTCTCCCTACAAGCCAGCTGCGGAAGTTCCTTGAGAGATGATCACACCGTTACTTGTATTTGCTAAATATACTAGCTTATGTAAATTACTTGAATCCAGTACTTGATGAAGTCAATTGCAACAACTTCACTAATGCTAGATACACTCTAATTCTATACTATTTGGATTTAGTAAAAAAAAAAAAAAAATAACAAAACTCCTAGAAAGAACATTCTTGCTATAATAATCACTCCACTTGAAGTACATGAAGGAAATGTTGAAAAAAAAAATCCATTGATTGCTACATACTTTAATGACCACTAAGAATAATCATTTTAGTCTTTAACTTTCAATTGAGAATCAGCTGTCCATTTGCTTGATGATATTGAAACTCATAAGAGGCTGACAATCAACTCTCGGCAAAAATGAATCACAATTTTCCCCATTTGTTTTAAAGGCAAATTATTTGTTTTGATTCTAATAAACAGCCATAGCCATAGCTCCTTGCTCCAGCAGTACAAAGTAAAAGATTGTTTTCCTATTATGGGCTGAAGTTAATCAAACTGACTTAAGACCTTATATCTATTCACTGTTGTCTATTCACTTTCATTTTGAATAAACAGTCAAGGCCACTGAAATACTAAAAATTTATCTCAGAGACCACATTTTATCTAATTTTTCTGGTGTTCTTTTGTTTTTGTTTTTAATTTCTTTGGACTCAAATCTACAATTAATAAAAAAAAAAAATTGAATTTTATCCATATCTGTACAGCTCACTCAATTATCTACCACTCACGTACATCAAGCTTTAGATAATTAGGGAAAATCATGCCAGATCACATAGAAAATCCAATCAGATTTTCAAGGTCAAATGGATAGGAAGATTTGCCTTTTCCTAATCCTTAGATTACATCTGTACTGCTTAGCTATATGAAGCAATGACATTTCCTAGATCACAAATAGTAAATAAACATGTGATTAAAGCTTCCCATAATGCTAGAGATTAAAATCCCATGTTCTCAGACTAAGGATGCAGCTAATGCAACAGTCCAGGAATTTAACTGAAGTAATAACTGCAAGGATTTTTTTTTCTTTACATTTAATCATAGCAGAAAGATCTAAGCAATGATTACTCCTCAGTTAATTCACTGAATCATGTTTTTAGATACATCAGAAGTTGAATTGTTTCACTTTAATCTTTAGGTAGAATTAATCTTCCTGTTGGAGAACTACAAGCCAGGACTCTGCTAAACAAATAGAAAATAAAAACTTGTGTGATATTCTGTATTCAGCTGTAGTAAATCAATACAATCAACGTTAAGATCAAATGCCAAACTTAAAGTAAGCAAATACTTATTGCATTTGTCCTTAATACAACATTTCCAAAACACAAGATCAGGACAAAACAGGAACCAGGTAAATTTGTCCACAAATCCTTAAGAAATATTCTACTATTTCTCCTTAGATTGAGAAATCTTATCAGCACTCTGTCAAATCCAAATAATCTCATGCAATGTTTTTCTGCTTCAGATGGAAGAACAAGTGAGGAATTCAAGGCTCAAATTGTAGGGCATACAAATGATCAGAAAACAGCAGTCTGACAGACCTGCACTGCAATTTCACTAGAAATAGTTTCCACATTAATTTTTAAAGTGAAAATACTGTAAGAACAAAATTACCTTTTCTAAATACTCTTAAATAACACCTGACTGAAATACACTGAAGTGGTTTTGGAAATTACTAATACTTCACAGCAGCAGCTGTATATTTTGCTTCATTTGGACAATTCCAGTTGTATTAGCTTGTAGCTAATGCATCAAAATTTAGATCAAGCCAACCAAAGGAGTTTGTTATGAACAGGTTTGTTATGTAACTGGGGAAGTATGCCTGATAACAGTAACACTTCAGTAAATTCTCAAGACTTCAGCTGACTTTTGAAAGAAAACACCATCTTCAGGCTCTTAAGTCAAAGTGAAGGCTGTGGAAGTACCTTTATATACCCTCCCTGTTCTTTTATTTCTTGAAGAAAAAAAAATTAAAAAACAATCCAATCACTAGTACTGACCATTGCTGGACATACAACATTGAGCTAGATGGGTATCTGGTCCTTTGTAAGCATAATTCCATACGGCTGCACATCATAAAAATAAAAATGCTACTACTACCCAAAAAAAACCCACCAAAAAACCAACCAAAAACCCACCAAAAATACCCAAACAAAACACCACCACCACTCACCAAAAACAACACCAAACATGAACAGACTTTAGCTTATTAGTTTGCATTTTACAAATATTTCTTTTAAGCAACACACCCCAAGCTTTGAAAAAAGGCAAGTATCCAGAGGAAGACAAGAGAATCCATGTCAGTCATAGCAGAATTTCAGAACAAAAATACTTTTCCTTAGTGAGACAAAAATCATGGACAATCTTGGTTCTGTTTTCTCAAACACACACATTCTGAAAATACTGGCAGTTAGAACTTCCACTATGAAGCCAAGTCATAAAAAGTCTGCTCTGCTGGATGGTAATATAATGCTCACGGCCGTTCCACAACTTCTTGTGGTAAATACAAAGTGCAATAGCATGGGATGACAAATCCAACAATAGTTCTCATTTTGATGACATTGAAGAGCTTAATCTCATTATTGCCATAGTAAAATTCTCAGCTGTGCTTCAGATGATGCATCTGTTATTGGACTCCTTTATTCCCTGTCCGACTAGTGGGGTGATTAAAAGTTATCCAGAATTGTACCTCTCCAGCAAATATTTCTTGCCTTTTCAGCTGAAAATAGTACTGCACAACATGAACTTGAACTAGAAACCCCACACTAAGGCTTTCATGCATTTCAAAAAGCTTTCTGAAAAAAAATACCACAGATCTGAAAGCAGCCTTTAAGAGACCTATCACTATGCCAGTCTTCCTGATTAATATGAAGATGGATGACTCCCCAATTTTTGCACTAAACAGAAGACAAACTTAGATTACTGTTTTTAAGTATCTTGAGAGATGCTTAGCATAGTCTAGTTAGCTTTTTAACAGTTTATCCATGTATATATTCACAAAATTGCACAATTCCTCAGCTTTAATTGTACATAGCATCCCAGCTCTCAAAAAAAAGCCCACCGCAATTAAGAGGAACAACTGGTTTTCTGATGTAGCAAATGCTTGGACAAATATCCCTTTTTCCACGCACAAAATATTTCAAAAATAAATACTAATTAGTGCATCTCCATGAAAGAAGGCAAATTAGAGAACTAAAGTAATCAAAATAAACAAAAATAGCCTCAAAAATTTTAAAATAAAGGAGTTAAACATATGCAGAATGGCTTCATCAAGATCCATCTTGAATGGGTCTAAAAGACCTGAATCGAAAATGCAATAAATTTTTCAGCTTAATGCAGCTGCATATATTGCACCTATCCCTATGAACTTCAGAAAACTCCACCTCCTATCCTCCTCAGCCCTCAATTTGATAGTTTAAGAAAAGGTCTTTGTAAATCAGATTTATCCTCCACAGTAGGTCCCAGTTCTGAAGTGGTATAAAAAGCAATCCATTAAGGGT
The DNA here is from genome assembly GCF_027791375.1 of Indicator indicator. Taxonomy (NCBI): domain Eukaryota; kingdom Metazoa; phylum Chordata; class Aves; order Piciformes; family Indicatoridae; genus Indicator; species Indicator indicator. Next base: position 18,443,634 of record NC_072021.1, on the reverse strand, counting down.
ATGAACTGTTCCTAAGAAACAAAAATTTGTTTCAACGAATCCACATTTTTACAATAGCTGAATTCAGAATAACTGTCTCTCATATGCCACCTTAATTTTGTAGAAGCAACTGACAATGAATCTAATTTGAATTTACAATAAAATGAGTGGTTCATGCTAGAATGATGCCTACAACATTCAGCATACTCAAATTAATAATATCCCTGTTGAAGGACTCAAACCAATCTTTATTTAAATTGCATTCACAGGCATTGTAAGTTCTATTTTACAGTCTAAGTACTACTGTCTGCACTGATCTGAAAATACATTTCAGTTACCAATATGACAAATATTTTGAATAGGCCTTTTTATTTGAGCAATTCAAAATTAATTGAGCACCTATTACCTTCACATCAAAAATGACTCCACTAAAATCCGTTTCAGCTGATTAATATTAGCAATATAGTAGAAAGTACCACAGTAAAAAATTGTCAGAAGTCACATAAGATATGAACAGATGTTCAGTCAGTCTTGCTCAGAAAAAATAAAAGATGTAAATATAGGCTTCAGTCCCACATACCCACCCTACTTCACTGAAAATTATTATTTATCTCATGAAAACGGTTTGTGAGCTTACAACAAAATGTGAAAATCTCCTATATGATTTACATGCTGTTGACAGCTTTCTTTAAACATGAATGTTTTCACATTAGCAAGGTCAGGAATCCAGCAACTGCAAAAATGTCACCTCATTTGTTCCATAGCTTAAAAAAAAAAAAAAAAATTCCAAGGGCAGCTTAAACATACTTGTAGGAAAACAGTACCCACTGTCTTACACTCAAGTACTTCAAACTTGGATCTGTGTCCTATCACAACAGAAATACTTGACTGCCATGTTCCAACCTGCTTCAGGAAGACCTAAACATGCTGCCTAGATATTGGCAAGAGTATTGGCTTTTGCTCTGCTTTAAGCAGAAGACCTATCAGAGGTTTGTTATAGCCTCAGGCACCTTTTGACCCTTTCTATGAGTAGGTGTGTGAAAAGGCTCTCACTGGTTTGTTTTTACCTACTTGCATCTACTGCACAATAGCCTGTAAATAATGATCCCCTTCCTGCAAGTAGTATTTTCTGTTTCCATATGACAGCACAAGTAGCTCATAAGCCCCAAAGGCAAAGCTCTGCAAGACCTCTAAACTATTTAGATGGTATATTAGGAACAAATGGAACATTAGTATTAAGTGATCTTTATGTTTAGAATACATTTCTTACAGAGTTTTAAACATGAGCCTACAGTAATTCCCTCAGAAGAGCAACACGTGCAAGCAACATTTTGGCAGTAGAGATATAAAGCTGCTTTGGATACAAATTTCAAATAGAAAGGCATGACTATTTCAGAAAGGGGTCCCACATATAGACTGCCTTATGCTACTTGAGGCATAGAGCTTAAATGAAATCAAGTTATTATTTTGTATCAAGAGCCCTTACAAAGAGCTGTTCCATCTTTTTCATTTATGTGTAGGAACATGATCAAGTGGCCCTTACACTGGATTTGCCATCTTGTTGAGCCATCAAGGAGGGTCTATATCCTTTCTTCCTTATTATGTACATAGCACTACTCATATTTTCTGATTCCTTTGACAAGGAAAAGCATAATTCAAATCTCACTTGCAAAAAATGGATACAGCCTGCAGCTCTTAATATGTATATATCACCTCTAAATTGCTCAGATTGCCAAGACCTCATATCTGCAACTTTTACTAAAGCACAAAATCAATGCACAAGTAAGCTGTGTAAAAAGGTAAACTTGTACAGAAAGAACATGAAAGCACAGGTGAATGAAGGAACAGAATATTGTGGCTGGGTTGTTTTAGTCCACAAACCAAATATATGAGTCAAGAATTTGAAAAATACTGTCAGAATACTTATGAAAAATGTGACAACCCAAACAGCCTAAAGAATTTGTATATTCTGGTCCACACATATATGAAACAAACCTATGGAGGTCAGTTGGTGGATGATGGACGAAGGGGATTAATTCCAGCACACCATTCTGGATTACATCCACACATCCCTAATCCTTCAGAAGGCCACTACTCCTGCTGCCAGCAGATAAAAGCTACTTTTGATACAATTATTGCAAGCAGTACTTTTATTATTTGTTATCCATTACAGCCCTTGGCTGCAGTAATGTAGCTTGGCAGGAAAAACATACAAAGGCAGCTTGCACATCTACCGTCCTATGGGAAAGTGCAGCTTAAAAATTCATGTGGAAATCTTATGTATGAGCTTCAGCAAATTCATGTTAAAAACTCTTAGCATCCAAGTTAATTTTTAACTAGCAGGGAGATAACAAATTACTAACCCTTCCTCATGCTCAATAGCAGATGAATCCAAGTACCTTCTCTGTGTATGAAGATCCACATTATACAACAAAGCAAGCTGCTACCGCATTCAAATGTTTCCAAATATTCCATTCAATTTTCTCATTAAATCAGTGGAATCACATCTTGGAATTTTAGACCAACACCACACTTCTTCCTTGAAAGTCCAGTTTATGGACTCATTCCAGATGTAACTCACAAAGGAAGAACTATCATCTCTGCAAAAAGACCAGTTTCTCCAGGACAGAAGTGAGATCTAAATCTCTAGAAAGCCTGTTCTCTGTAGGGTCATGTGCTTATTAGCCATGCAACACCTTCACCAAGGAAAGCAACCTTCTAACTTTTATGGCATCTGTTAGAGAAAAGGTCAAGGGATTTTCTTAAAGTAGGATTTCTAGCATTCACCTAACAGACTATTACTCATTTTTCCAGATTCAAGTGAAAAAATCTTTTTTGTGTTTACACCTGCATAAATATCAGAAGTAACTACCAACTTATGCCAGTAAACTTTTCTGAAAAACCTTGTAAAGTTAAAAATATACTACAGTTTTAACAGCATTTATGGTATGATTTTTGTTTGCCATAGGAAACAGCTCTGAATTGTAACTTTTTTTATCTAAGGAAAATGTCTTCATATTTAGTTGGAGTGTAATCAAACAGCTCCTTCAGAGTAAGTCATCTATTTAAGATCAGCAAATTTGTTCATAAAAAAGGATCTTCCAGTAGAAAGCATTTTTGAAAGCCCAAGGTCGTGTTTATTTCCAACAGACATGGTTATTTTATAGCTGTAGAAACAGAATACCTGCATGACATTCTGTGCAACTACTCAGCAGTCAAGACACAGCAAATTCATTTGTCTTTTAATTTGTTTTGAAGACAGTTTAAAATCGAATGCTTATATGGAGATGGAAAATAGAATGCCTCCATTTTGCTAAAGTTTCAGAAGTTACATTATCTTGTGTAGTTATGTGATGAATTAAACTTAGAAAGATTACTGGTTTAGTTTTAGTCCAGCTAATTTCAAAGTCCCAGCTTTCACTGAACACTACAACTTATTCCCAGTGATGACTCTGTGTGTGTGTGTGTGTGTGTGTTAGGAATGTTATGGGAGTAATTCCTGTACTTAATACTTTAAATAGACTTCTGTACATGTTTTCAGATTTTACCCAAAATATTCAGCTACTAGAAAGTGCCACATGCACAAGGCAGCTGACATATTTAGGCACAATGGAAAAATTTCCAGCCAGGGAGACACATCTACTTTCAAGGTAAGACAGCAAAACCAAAACTGAACTGGTTACACTGATATCAGCAATGTCGGGAAAATACAGCTGCTACTAACCACAGACATTTGCCCTGCCTGTCCCCCACTTGCCTTCCTAATCCCTTATAATCAAGTTTCTGCTCCTTCATCACATCTATTAAGAAACAGTTAAGTGCCAGCCCCAAGAACGTGAGATACCATTACTTTTTGGTTCAGTGATGTTTGAATTGCTTCTGTACACAAATGGAAATTTTGATGCTCCACTTTTGGAAAGTACAGAAACAAGTTACCTACAAGATGTGACAAAGGACAAAGAGAATCCATTGGGAAAAAAAAAATGCAGTTGCCTAAGAAATTCAGGGTCTGGGTGTTCGATGGATAAAGAAAAGTTGTAACGGCATTAACCACTTAATACGATAGATTGTTCCATCACTTCTTGCTCCTTGAGAGAAGCAAACCAACAAAGTCTATTTTGGAAGAACAAAGCACCAAACCAGACATTATGAGTACTTATAATCCCATGAATAAGTCGTCATAAAGAATGGTTCATGTGTATATTAAGTGTCAAACCTCACTTTCCCCTCTTGCTTCACTGATTTTAGAGCACTATATCCATGCCTTAAAAATACAAACATAAGACTAGACTATCAGAAAACTGGAATGAGGAAAAGCTTTTCCTCCACTAAATTCATACAGCTTTTATTTTAGCCCTGCATAACATCTATTAGCAGTACCTCTTGACAAGAGATAAGGGATTAACTATGCAGCAAGTCAGGAGCATCTATTCTCTTTAATGTACTTTTCTGAAGGGGCCACCTGCTCTTATTTCTTCATTTTGTGGCCTAGCGTGAACTGCATTCAATTAGTTACATGTACAAATTCCTCCCATGTTGGAATAGCTGTCTTGAGGATGAAATACTGTAAGGTGAAGTGGAAAAAGAGTTTATTACCAAAATCTGATTGACTATAATTGATATAGCTTGACGAGCTAATTAGTCATCAATAAAGGAAGCAGAAATAATGCTTTAACACTTGTTTTATTACAACACAGCTTGACATCCATTACTGACAAGTATGCATAGCCATGCAAAGGTACCAAATCTGAATATAAGGACTATGTTTCCTTTTTGTATGCTCTGTGCTAATCTCTTCAGACAACTCTGCAGAAAAGCTTAAAACCTCAGCTTTGATAACAGCACCAAAACCTTCCAAAATGAGGTACCCAAAAATCTACACAATTTCTGACAAGACACTTCTCACGACTAGCATAACTTCCACTAACTTACAAATAATGAGTAGTTCCTTCCAAAGGAAAAAAAAAAAATTACTGACTACAAGCTACTTGTTTGAGCTCTAGCCAGGTATTACTCCAATACAATAACATTAAGAAAAGGATTCTGAAAAGACTGTACAGAAGGAAATCTGTGGTTTTACACCCTACTTCATCTATGTGGGAAAAAAAAATCCACTTCTTTTTTCTATGCCTTTCACAGTTTTCCCCTGAAAAAAGACCAAGCAGGAGACTTTCCAGCAAGCAGAGTATTACAGTCAGCGGATAGACTAGTGCATGGCTTGAGTTCAATCTGCTGCTGCTGCTGATTCAATACCACACTGCCATCACGCCAGCTTCAAAATGAAAGTGTTGGCTGGAGCAAAGTACCATGGGACTGGAAGTTTAGGTTACAACAGGAGAGGCTGCTTCTGATTTCCAGGATTTGTGGGGTCGGTCTTTTCCACTGGGCTGGCTGGTTAATGCTTGGAGAGAAGGGGGGAAGAACAGTTTTATTGCTGGTTTCTGCTGCTGCTTCTGCTTTTTTGCCACATTTTTCTGCAAACAGGGGAAGGTAACTGCATAGCGTATCATTTGCAGTAAAATCTCTCTCAACGCAGACCATTTTTGCATTACTTTCTCTTCTCCCTGTGTGAGGGGATGGAGGAAGCTTATGAAAGCCAGCTGTGTTAAACTAGTACAGTCCATATTTGGCACCCAATGTGGGGCTCAAAAGCATCTGCCTTAACTAAGACAGTCATTTTGGCAGGAGACAAAGTGGTTGAGATAACAATAGGTGAGACAATGAAAGGATCTAATCAAGACTTGAGGCTTGTTAAGAGTTTTATATACTTTTTATATACTTTTTTCCCTGTGGTGTGTTCACTATGTGGATGCAGTTGCTTTTTGGAGGCAGCTGCAGCCAATGTGAACTTGTAACTGATGCCCTCTGTGTTATGGTCCTCATATTATGATATGGTTATTCCACTAGCCACTGGCTTAGATGTAATTTCACACAATTGATGGGCCAGGTTTTGTCCTCCCCAATACAGGTCTCTCCCAAGAATCACCTGGAGATCTGGCCGAAGGCTGGATAATTATGAGTGGCAGGGTTCATGGGAGAGCATGGGCAAGTGTTTAGGCCAGTGGTCTAAGTGTTTTGAAATTTCACCCCTAGCAAAATGCTGACAAGTTGGTGAAATATTTGGAAAAAGTTTGTTTCCAGCCCAGAAGCTCCCTAGACAGAAGTCAGTGAGACGTGCTGGGGCCTGCCCCGTGTGTTGAGCCCTTCTCATCACTGGTGAGAGTGGTTAAGGGGCAAGAGAAGGTCTCAGGCCTACAGACAGACCAACAGGCATGGCAGCTGCACCAGAAAACCAGCCTCTGTCAGTATCAGCTGTCCCTGTACAGAAAATGAAACATACAAGGAAAGAAGCTCCTCTGGCAAAGGATGAGGATGAAGCAAGGCTACTGAAGAACTAAGAGCAAGACCTACGGATGGTCACTTGGTCTTTAGCTTTGGTAGCCAAGGACAGTGAATGAAACAACTAGCAGGCTCCAGCAATCAAGAATCAAGAAGGTTGGAAGATATCTCAAAGATCGAGTCCAACCTGTCACCCTAAACCTCATGACTATCTAAACCATGGCACCATTGCAAGGGAAGTCTCTTCCTCTGTACAGGCCTTTTATTCCAGCTGTGAAGGAACTGTCCTGGAAGGTCATCCTAGAACAGGGTAGAGCTCCAGAGCACATGCAGTGAGAATACTTCTGTGTACTGCAGGGCAAACTCATTTAAAGTGAGAACAGTGAATGATGTGAGTTAATGGTAACTGCTGCTGGGCTCGATATGCAGTTGGTATAGAATAAGGGGTGGAGAATGTCATGGGCTGAGTTGATGCTGCTGATGATAGTCAACATCATGCTGCCCTTTATGCCACCTTCAAAATGAAAGTGGTAGCTAAAGCAAAGTACCATGGGGCTTGAAGTTTGGATTGTAACACAAGCGCCTTCCTGTTCCAGTTGCTGCTCCCAGTTTCTGGGGGTTGGTCTTTTGCACTGGACAGGCTGCAGGTCAAGGGGTGGGGGGAAGTCACTGGCTTCTGATGCCGCTTCTGCTTTTTGCTGTGCTTTTTCTGCAAATTTGCTATCATTCTGCAAATAGCATATAATTCCCAGCAAACTCTTAATCTCAACCCAGAGGGTTTTCCTGTGTTGTTTTCCCTTCCAACTGTGTGGGAGGAAGAGGGCTTGTGAGAGCAACCTGTGTTAAACCAGCACAACTAGCTAACTTCTCAGCATCATCTTCATGCAAGCCACCACAGCAGATATCCTTCTAGCCTAGACAACCCATAATTGAAAAGCTTGGGTCATTGTTTTGAGCTCATTAAAACAAAAATAAGGGATTAGTGCCTTTAGGACCTACAAGCTACTCAGAGGCAGAAAATACATTATGCTAGCATAATGCTCAGCATACTATTGAAGTTTAAAGAAAACATGACCTGCTGGTTAAGAAATCAAATCACATCTATTTTCCTCTACTGGGGCACTAATTTAAAAAGGGATAATTTGCCTAGAGTTCTTCATAAAGCTGATCTCACAGGCCGTGACTTGCCACTTATGTGATAATGAAATATAAGTCAGCATTTTTAATTAACCTTATATTGAACTCTGTGAACTATTTCTTAGTGTTCTAAACAAGATCTGGTCTAAATTCTGTAAGTGCATCTATGAACAGGTTATTTATAAATAGCATTATGGTAGTTTACCTGCACTCCCCATTTAATCAGCTGATAATGATGTGATAGTCCAAAAGTTTAAATGTTGAAAGTCTGGAAAGGTATTTCATTAAAGCTTCATGTAACAAATTAGAGTGACCGACAGCAGTCTTACAAATTAAAGTACACATCAAGAGGATAGCACAAGCCAAAGCTGTGTCAGGTCCAATCCATATTTAAATTGTATTTGGGAGCTCTGTGTCTGAAGATAAGGTAGTTCCATTACAGCCACATCATTCAGTCTGTATTTGAGCTTAAGCTTGTGAATGAGGTCACAGGATCACAGGATGTTAGGGGTTAGAAGGGACCTCCAGAGATCAAGTCCAACCCTCCTGCCAGAGCAGGGTCATAGAAGCTAGCACAGGTCACACAGGAACACATACAGATGGGTCTTGAAAGTCTTCAGAGAACTCCACAACCTCTCTGGGCAGCCTGTTCCAGTGCTCTGTCACCCTCACAGTGAAGTTCCTCCACATGTTGAGATAAAAATCTCCTGTGCTGTAGTTTATATCCATTACCCCTTGTCTTATCACAGGGTGCAACTGAGAAGAGCCGGTCCCCTCCCTCTTGACACCCAGCCCTCAGATATTTATAAACATTTATTAAATCCCCTCTCAGTCTTCTCTTCTCCAGACTAAAAAGCCCCAGGGCTCTCAGCCTCTCCTCATAGGTCACATGCTCCAGTCCCTCAATCATCCTGTAGCCCTCCTTTGGACTCTCTCAAGTAGATACCTGTCCCTCTTGAAATAGGGAGCCCAAAACTGGATACAATATTCCAGGTGTGGCCTCATATTCCAGGTAAGAGCAGAAAAGACAAACACCAATGAGATGGACAAGCTGAAAAATACAACAAATGCAAATTTTAAATAGGCCATTTACCAATTAAACCTTTTATATCTTGAGCATCAACTTTTTACCTTGCCATAGTGAAGCTGTGTGAAAAGTAATACAAAAAGATTCTCTAAGCACTCAAGTCTCAATTAACCAAATATTGGCTTCAGGAGAGGCCTATGTTTTAAGGTGTAACCAGAGAACATTCAGCTGCAAGACCTACTGTGACAAGTGAACATCAGCAGCACCCAGCACTCATGTGCAGCTCCTGGCTGTCCTTCCAGAGCTGACACTCCTTTCCAACAGTCCCAGATCCCTGGAGCCCCTGCAGACACCATGATAGTGCTGTCAGGCTGAATGTGTGGGTTGCATTGCGTTTTAAATAATTTAAAAATTGGTCTAAAAGGCCCTTCAAAAAAAGCTCCACAAAAAATTAAAAACTGTGCACTGATCTCTAATAATTAGCAACCTACTACCAATTCAACAGTTTTCTGACACAGAAGACAGCATCCAAAAGCCTTCTGGATACATTGTATCTTCAAAATTTTACCATCACTGTATCTACAATGCTCTGTAGGTATTCGACAAGAAATCATTGTGCAACACTTCCACAGTGTGGTCATATTAATACTTCATAACTGCACAAGATATCAAAATTAGTACCAAAAAATATACCTTTGTGGCAGTTTAGGCTGGGTGCCCCCTGCCACTGCCGCATGAGATACATCTCTGGTGTCCTGGGTGCCCACCCAGGTCCGTGCAGCTTTGGAAAGTCTCAGCGTGCTGTTGCCTGCAAGGGGTGGAAGGAGTCGAGTCGGTGAGCCTGATTGCTCAGACTCGATTGCCCCGAGGGGTGGAAACATGCCACTTGAGTGGATGGAGAAATGCTTGATTGAGAAGTTATGAGGTTGTTTCCAGGTGGCCAGGATGCTCCATTGGATCCAGCAAGAGTTCACCGTGCAGAAGAATGAACTCTGCGTCGCTGGGAGGTTCCACAGGATGAGGGAGAAGAGCTGGACTGAATTGTTACCTGAGCCCGAGGGAGAGACTCTTTGGAAGGACGCCCAGATGGAGACTTGGACTTTGCCAGACATGTCATCTGAAAGTTGTTTCCGATTTGATGATATGTTTTGGGTGCAGGAATTATGGGTATGAAATAAGGGGTGGCATGTGGCAGTTTAGGCTGGGTGCCCCCTGCCACTGCTGCATGAGATACACCTCTGGTGTCCTGGGTGCCCACCCACAGGGGTGGACACAGGAAACGGCGTATTTCTACCCATAAGTCCTGCACCCTATAAGGCCATCTGCAAAGTCATTCTCTTCCTCTTTCTTCCCTCTCTGCTCCCCTGGGAGATGTCCTCTCTTATCGGGTAATGCCAGGGGAGTATCCTCAAGGCCTCTTAGGCCTGCCTAGGCCTAATGCCAGGAGGAGAAAGGAGGGGGGGCAGTCTCAAACCTGGCCAGCCTGAGACTTGCCTAGCAGCGGGAGGGGGAAGAAAGAGCCTTGGGGGGTTTGGGTTTACCCTCAGGTGGGAAGAAGAGAAGGATTGGGAAGCCTTTGGGAATTCTGTGAGGGGTTCTGTACGCTTTGGGATATTCTTTGTCACTATGCTTTGTAGTTTGTAGTTCTCTGTAGCTTCACCAATTGCTTTTCCATTTAAACTTTCCATCACTCTCCAATCCGTTTGTGTGAGTCTCATTCTTTTGTCCCTTTCGGGGCAAGAGAGGATCTGTGTCTGGCCCCAGACCAGCACAACCTTCAAGAAATCCTAGTCATTAATTCCCTCACAAGCATTTTATACAGCTACACTTATGTCATTCCTGATGTGCTTCACATGGTATTAACAGGATTCAGAGAAAGCTTCAAGTGTCTGCAGAAAAAATGTCTGAAGAACAGATGCAGTAAGCTTTAAAGACATGATAAATCTTCTGTTGTATGCTTTTATACAGTAGGCCAATAAAAACCTAATCATTTTTCCAGACCATGGATGCATGGTGTAATAAAAAGGTCAAGGGTATATGATTAAGCGAAAAGAATCTTTAAGACCAATTTGTGTTACACAAGACAAATTGGACCACAGTAGTCCTTTACGGTCTTAAGGTCTAGTACTAAGGTGCCACATTTCACCTTGCAGACTAGTCAACTTAGGATATCATTAGGATATTGCTAGAAAAGCAGCAAGTGTTAACTAGAGCTAAGGGTGTCACTGTATCCTATCTGCTGTGAAGCAGAACATGAAGTGGATTAGCTCCTCCACACACATGATGTTTTAAATGGGAGAAACTGAGCCAAATTAATAAGAAACTGTTTCACTTTGAGAAACATCTCCACCTTCCACAAAAGTTTTGGGGAACACCTGTAAGGAAGGCAGAAAAACTCATTTGCTACACATCTCTATTCTTTGAGATTAGGACTTCTTGTTCCTACAAAAAGCAGACTGGAAACAGCTGAAGTGAAAAAACACTCCAGGTTCTGAACCTCCCTGGCTGAACACAGGACCAAGAACATTACACTGAAACTGTATTAAGACAAGTCTAGAAAAGAAAAATGAGGTTCATTCAAAATCAGGGAGAGGTATGGGGTCTAGTCAGGCACTATAAGTGACCATAAAAGAATCAGACATTGTGGATCTTAGTACTTTAATTTTATTATTTAACATTACTTTGAAGGTAGGCAGAAGAGGAAAAGGTGATTTTACTGGACTGGTTTACCCCATAGAGTATCAATAAAGACTGCATACAATATGGCTCATCATTTCTGCTTATTAGCAGGAAAAAGACAACATGAAAAAGATCAGATCCTCTGTATCCAAGGGTTAAGGAGGTCAGGAAGCAGAATGTGGGCTGCTGACCAGATACATGAGAGGAATGGAGCTTCACTTCCACCTCTAGTTAATTAGGACACAGATTAAAAGGAATCAGTAACAAAAACTTTTGTACATTATCAGTTAACACAAAAGAAGACACATGAAAGGAAAGATGACTGCATTAAAAGCAGTTGTTCTATTTCTACATCTTTCAGAAACATCATTATCCCAAAGCAGCAGGAAAAATATCCTGTCTGTAAATATCTAAAACCTTTCGCTTTCAAACATCTGCTTTCCAGAGTACTGGCAGTGGATGATCAGAGGCAGTAAGAGACCGCAGATGCATTTACTATCCAAGCACTCAGCAAATGCAACAGCATTCAATATCTGAGCATCAGTAGCAATTTTTACTTCTTCCTAAATTTTGTCTTGTCCACAGAAAGGCATTTTCCCCTACTATATTAATTTTGTACAAACCAAGCAGATTAAGATTGAAGAAAATCAGTAAATCCTCAAAGGATTTCCAACGTTAGATTTTTACTGTCAGTACATTATACTAAGATCTGTATAGCAGCAGTTCTTACAACAAATTTTCTTCTGGATTAAGTACAAGAACAATAGGTTTACTGAAATGATTTCTAATCTTTTAGGTTTCCAATTATTTTGTCAAGAAGTGCTTCCTAGAAAATAAAGGCCTATAAAAACCACCTATATACGCCAAGATTTACCAACTACAAGAATTAAACTGACATTTGTTTGCTGCCTTGCAACTTTGTTCCTGTTGAGCTGGTAGCTGAAGCCAAAAATCTGATAAACACATCAAAATAAGAAATGGAGGGCAGCCAGCAAAATAGAAACTGGAAATGGAAAATAGGAACTAAATCCATTTAACTTTCCAGTTTCTTATTAATTTTCCTTTGACAATAAGGTAAAATGATGGGAAATGACAACACAAAAGAACAAGTGATAAATACGACATTGAATTCAAGTAAAGGAATATTTTAAGATAGGAAAAACACAAAGAATAACGCATCCACTGCTCAGCTGAGACACTCAAAAATACAGCTTTCTCAGCTTAAAAATGGTTCAGCATTTGACCTCTCCACTTGATACTCTTTTGTTTACTCCTTGTCATAGACAGCCCAAAGCTACTGTATATTCCAAGCTATTGACAGTTCAGTAAAAAGCCTAATAATTTACTTGAAACCAAATGTCCAGAATTGCATCTCATTTTTGAATCACACATCAAGAGATGCAAAAATCTACTAGTTCTTTTATTTTAATCACCCACTGCCAAAGCACTGAGCTTTTTCAATTTCATTTACAGTTTTCTAGCCAGAGATTTCATCAGTTTAAAGGGCCTTTTAGCACCTTTATTTACCTCTGTGAAGGTAGTATGGCACTCAAACCACAGGTTAATGATCGTTTTCACAAACCAGACTATTAAGAGGCCCACAGACACAGCACTGGTTTTCATGATCTTCTCAAAAATTAAGACATGTGGACTTCTGTAGGTAGAGTGTCAGAAGAAAATTGAATTGCCTAGTCCATATGCCCTTACGGCTTTAGCTTAAAGCCATGGAAATATATGTTCTCATTAGGGTTGCACTTGGAAGTCACTCAGACAATAGTAAAGTAACTCCCAGAACTACCACCACCCCTACCATTCAGCTTCCATTGCACAGCTGAGACATGCCTCCCCAGGTCTCTGGGGTAGATAACCACGTTTTTCTCAAGATACTTCATTTACCTAATACAATTGTTGTGTCCTTTATCATTTTCCATTTGAAAAACTGTATTAATAATGTAAACATTAAGCTTGCAAGATTCCTGCATAGCTCAGCTAAGAACAGTCAGTTAATTCACTATAAAATATTAGGTGTGTCAATTACCAGTTAATCCATTTAAACAGGTTTTTTTACTGAAACTGCTAAATACTAATTAAAAAGTCATGAGTACCAGACTGAATATTTTGTAGAGGCTACTCAATTCTGAACTTTGATACCAAATTATTTCAAACCAAATTTAGATTCTTTTATTTCTTAATTATACTTGAAAGTCGAGGTGGAACAAAACTCAGAGGGCAGAAAGGCCACATGCATAGATTTTAAAAACATGCAAGTTAAGTTAAACAAGCCACAGGCCAGAAGAGCAGCTATTCAGTGCTATAGACCTTCTTTATGAATTCTCCAGTAAGTACTCAGAAGGTTACAGTTTTAATTTGCATGGCTGGTGTCGAAAAGGATTGAAAGTGACAAACCATGTCAGTCTAAATTTGAAACCTTTAAATTCGATCTCTCTCATTGCCTGCCAAAGTAAGTGTGCAAGTGAATTAGAAGTCAGTTTTAGACTACATGTGATCATCGGTGAGTGGCTGCAGACTGGAGTCACACTTCAGAGCAGATGAGCCTCAGGTGAAGTATGTATGATTATCTTCTGCTGCATTTCACAGCAGTCCTATTAACATGACTGGAATACCTGATAAATCAGCTCCCCAGACTTTTAAGAAATCAGGACTGGAGTATAACTGTTAATAAGCCCTATGACTTTCCCAATACAATTTCACCACAGTTAAAGCAAAGAGCAACCACAAGAACATGAACTTCTGAAGTGTTACTGGAAAAGAAGGCTGAGAGGAAAATTTCTGAAACATCCTTTCTTCACTCTAAATCTTACTATTTTTCATGCTGGTTTAAGACTATAGAAAAGAACATAAGTCAGCCTTCCCTGGTTTTACAGTGCCACCATCACACCATATCCATTCCTATTACTGTCACAATTTCTGATCACACAGCCTGTCAACCAATTCCACCTGCACATTTTCATAGATTGTTTTGAGCCTGATTACTAGAATACAGCAGAAGAGTTTATTATTTCTGGTTAACCACTAAGAAAGAGAGATGGTCAAAAAGATTTTCTGAAGGGTAAATTACAAAACTATTTTATTCATTTTAATAGGATGCTCTGAATAATCTTCTTGTACTTTACGAAACACTTCCAACCTGCATAAAAAACAGACTCCAAGAACAGGATGCTTGAAAGCAATGTTCATGTAACTGGGACTACAGTAAGTAGTGTCAGAGTTTGCAGTTCCACAGCAAGAGTGTTTGTAGCACCATTAGAGATGGGAACAAGAAGCATCACGTCTGTTCCATGCCACGAAACACCTGTGCTCAGAGGAAATGGATGATACACAGTAGCAAACATTTATATTGCAACATCTGTATGTAACTTCACAACATAAGAATACATTTTAGAACTGTGAAAAATGAGAATTTTATTCTTGAATAATGAAAGAAAATCCTTGCTAAGCACACAGAAGCCCTTGCATCCCATGAAAGATTTATTCAAAATCAGTAACACCTATGGAACCTTAATTTATTAAGTTCCTACTCTACCATTTTTACAATGGTTACCTGGTAAAAAAAACCTACAAAACCAGATGGTTAATATCTTCTACAATGCAGAAACATACTCCATCCATTCTCATATTTAGGGAGCTACTATTACTACTCTATTTGGTTATTGAATTCCTACTCAAAACTTAACTCATGAAACAGCAAGCATCTCTGCTGATCACTACCAGACACGTGGCTCAGCAAAGTCATTTGATATAAAGGCTAGCACATACAGCCATCTACTGATAGGAAGGCTTGTTATTCCTGTACATCTTGACAATTTAAACAAAGCTTCACCAGTTTAAGATATCACCTCAAATCTCAAAGTAGCTAAAATGAGCTTGTAAGGGAGAATTTGAATGTCCACAGACATTAAAGTTGTGGCAGTGGCACTGGGATGCATAAGGATTTCAGCTGCCCTGATTGCAGTCTTCCCCACCCTACACATTTAACACTACACAAATCAAACAAGCTACAGGCATCCGCTTTAATGTCTCCACCGTAACAAAATATGTCAGGTATCAACATGTTTTATTTACCGTTAGCTTCTTCCATCTGCAATTTCACATACTTTACCCAGAATCACAAAATACTTGTCATAAATCAGGACTAGGAATAGAGGTGAAGACAATGAAGATTAATTCTTCTCTTACAGATCTTTCAGGTTTTTTTACAACATCACTCCTCCTGAACTATGTTACAACCACAAACATTACACTTGCACATTTACCAACGTTTACATACAACCCCAAGTGCTAAGTCAGTCTTCAAAATAAAGGCCTCAAAAAGCATTAAAAAGGTAAGCTGCTCAGTGGCTTGCAGTGATAGACAAAGAACTAGCCTGATTTCACAACAAATATCACTTTCTCATATAAAAACATCTTTTGGATTTTGCATAATGATGAGCACCTGAGAACTAGGAACAGTAGAAACACATGTACTGAATTCTTGATTCTTCACAGAATCTTGCCAAGGTACTTCAGTGACAGAATTTATAACAAGATAATAATTGGACACAATGTTCCCAGTTCCCATTGTCTGATACCAGCTGCAAATTAACCCTATTGACATCATCACCTTACTTCACATACAAAGTATGTCCACTTCCAATCTAACTTTTAGAAGTTTACAGGTAAGATTATGCTTTGCTTTTAGGATGGCTTATTGTCCATGTATACAAGGAAATCATCTTAATTAGAGCAAATTATAGTCTTGTCTCCTGCAGAAGTTTCCTGCTGTCCTAAATTTTAAGCAGCAGCTGAATGTTTCAGTGATGATTTAAAGCAAAAATTACATAATTTGTCTTATATTTGTCTGAAGGACAGGTCAAATACTTGAGTTTTCAATGAGAAAAATCAGCACTTCAGGTACTACGTAGGAACAATTAAGGATACTGCTCTTTAATTTTAATGCTTTTGAAAATGCTTAAAACAAGGTTTCACTAGGGCAAAAGAAGATGCTGTTTCTTAATTCTGTAATACAGATAATAATACAGCCCAGGAAAGCATTCTTGTAGCACCCTAGTTATCTCCACATTCTTTTACAGTCAAAAGGCTACCCTGGAACTCTAAAAGCATCTCAAGCACCACTTCCCCTCCCCCCTCCCTCCCCCATATCATTTAAAATTATGTAATTCATGTGTATCCAAATCAGAATTTGTAATTGTAAGTATAATATGCAAATGTGCCCACTTCCATTTGAGAACTATAATTAACACATTTTCAACGTCTAGACACAGGACTTCCATAGAAACCAGATTTCAACATGGTTAGAAATTTCTTCAAGATTTGGCTCTTTTGACAAGGCAGAACACACTTCAATTCCTTCAGCATCTCAGAAGGATTTACTAATTTAATCATACAATTCTTAAAGCAATCTTGAGTTTCTGAAATTGGCTGATCTACAGTATTTCAGTTTAAATAAATACAGATAGCAACTGTAATAAGACATCAAAATGCTATTACATAATTAAGCTGGTTATTTTAAGCACTTAAAACCTTCCGTAAGACATTCTCATACATACCTAGAAGCAGCCAAACTTAGAAACATGTTTCATTCTGAAATGAAAAGCTAAACGAACCCAGTTTTAAAAAATTAGACAAGGTCATTGCTCACTAAATGCCATCAAAAGAACTCAGTGGACCTCACATATGAGGTACAAGCCAGAGTTATAACATACATTTCCACAAATATATGTGTTCATTTAACTGCACAGAACTGTTAAAATTGAGAAGGAAAAGAACAGTCACTGATAAAGTCAGTCTCATGACAGGATGCAGAACATACCCTCTTATATTTCCCACTTACATTATAGTCACTTCACCTTATTTGTTCATTTGGAAACTCTACAGCTGCCAAAAATATTTATTTTACATAGGTATTAGAAATATTTGCATTTTAAACTACAGTTAATCAGTTTGTAGTCACCTTGCTTAATCTTCTTTACCTGTCTCTAACATGTGAAATAATTCAGATTTATTGCAAGACTTCATTTTCAAAGAAAGCAAAAAATATCTATAGATGTACTAGAATAAAGAGGCTGAAATCAATACCCATCTATATTCATTTTTTACTGGCTAGAGTTTTGGAGCCAAAGTGCACATGAAAATAGAAAGTCTTATATGATAAAAGCAGATAGGAGTTTGTCTGCCTTCTAACTTCTCATTCCAACCAAGAACCTTGAAAAAAAAAAATTGTAGTCCCAGCCATGAAGCCATACTTACTTCCAAAAATACTGTTTGTAAAATAATAAAGCACGTATTTCTGTAACTTCCTAAAATAGTCAACATACACAGAAAAGATTCTTCCTTCACTGTGTGGAGTGACATTAATTTACAGCCTTAAATTCTCAGTCATCAAGCTAAATTTCATGAAGTTTTCTTTTTTTATTTACACCAAACAATACAAATACCTATTTATTAACCTATTTATTCCTTCTCCCACTATCGACAATGGCATTTTTCCAAATTCGAAGTTTGGAAACACATGAAAAATACCAACCACCCAAGGACATGAAGCTACAAATCACATGGCATATACATTCCACAGCTAAAACAGTGACAGCTTCTCCTAACTCCAGAATATTACAGGTAATAGTTGATGATTCTTCTGATTTCAAGATGGGCATTTGCCCTCCATTACACACCAAAAACTACAACAATGCATTAATAAAAGCCATATAGATTTAGATCTCTTCCTGTTAATGGAAATTACACTAGCATAGCTTTGTAATCACTTCAACTAAAGCCAAAATCATTCCATCTATCATTAAGTTACATTAGAATATCATAACTGATTTCACTTGGCCATCCCAAGCACTAAGCATTTGTCTCTACAGAGCTACACTTGAAAGTCACCTGCCAATTACATAATCTTTCCAAATTACATCAAAACATGGTAAGTAACACAGATCAGTTCTCTCTTCAGTATCATATGATTGAAACAAAGTAGCACTTCAAAGCACATCTGACAAGTCAGATGTAGAAGAGGTAGGAATCCCTTATTACTTGGAGTTATATAATTGCAAAAGAAAGCATGCTTTTGAGTCTCCGACAGGTTCACCAAATGTTGGCTCCTTTATTTTTCAGTTACAGAGCCAAAAGTTCCAAGGAAAGGACACCGGTTGTAAGCTCCTTTTTAAAACGCTCACACACATACAACAATAAGCTATTTCTTCGTCAGAAACATAGTACAGCAGTAGAAAAGGAAAAATCTTTCGAGTTTTTTTTTTTTTTTAACGAACTTGAAGCCCAAGCCGAGCGCAGAAGACCCGAGCTGTTCTACAGAGCAATTTAACTTGGAATAATGAGGAATTCAAGCAGCGAGCGTTCATGTCCCCGCTATTGTAAACAACACCTAAGAGAGAGGAGGAATGAGGGGAGGCGGCCCAGCGTTTGCCTCTGTTTGGGGAGATGCTCTGCTTGCTGGAGGGGTAGTCGGGAAGGCTCGCTGACCTCGGGCACTGCCGGGGGCGCAGGCAGAGCCTTGTCTGTGCAGCGCACGCCGGTACTGAGGCTAAGCCCCAGACCCCTCCGCACAAAGGGAAGGGGGCAGGAGCCGATAGACATCAGTAGCCTAAACACAACAAAAGCCCACCGAGCGCAGCACAATGAAGAAAAAGCCCCTGACTGAGTATCCTCGGTGGCCGCCACTAACTCTGACTCGACGAAGCGGCCCCGCTCCGCCTCTGCCGTGCCCCGCTGGCCCTCACCTTGGTTGACCAGCCGCAGGGCGTGGGTGAAGGACGGGTCCAACGAGTCCTTCTCCGCCATCAGCTCGGGCAGGTACTTCTCGTCCATGGCCGCGGCCCGAAGCGGCAGCGAAGCCGGGGCGCCGGGTGGCCTCTTTGGGAAGGGGGCGGCGGCACGAGTCCGAATACCAGACAGCGGTAAATCCCCAGAGGCAGAGCTTCCCCCTGGTCGCCTCCCGCCCGGGGCTGCGGGGACGCATCCAGAGGGAAGCGTCGCAAGCCCCCGGCCGGGAACGGGGAGATAAGGGGCGCGGGCCAGGGAAAAGCGGAAAAATCCCTCTGTGGAAGCGCTCGGAGCGGGGGTGGGGGCGAGAAAGATAAAAAGATGCGCCTCGAGTGGCGCTGACCCAGGCGGGACGGACCCCCTCGGCCTCCCGCGCACACGCGCGCAGAAGAAAAGAGAGCAAAGAGGCAGCTAAGGCAGACGCACACCCGCGCCTCTACCAGCGCCGCACCGACTGAACAAGCAAGACCCTCCGCGCCAGGTTTAAATAGCACTGCCGTGGCCGTGCCCACAAGCACCCCAAGCCCCGCCCCGGCCCGCCGAGCCACGCCTAGGGCGATGCCGCGCCCCCGGCTCCTCCCAAAGGGCGGTGATAGAGCGCCCTCGGCCCTGTCGCTCCGCCTACTAGGATGACGACTTCTATTGGGTGGTGTCGCTTGTCAGTCAGGGGGAGCTGCAGCCTCTGATTGGCTTTCTGTTTGTCCTTCCCTACTCCGCTCTTCTCCGCTGCCGCTGTGTAAGGTGGCGCTGGCGTTGGCGCGGGATGGGTGACGTAGTCTGGTGAATGGTGGGCAGTGAGTTCAGAGTCGTTTCGCGGTTGAGTGGCTGCCAGAAGCAGCGTCTCCTTTTAAAGCCCTCTACTGGGAGGAGAGCTGTTCTCTGGAAGCTCGCAGACACTGTCACCGCACCAGCCGTTCTCCGGGCGCTCGACTTGTGGGAGCTCCCTGAACACGACCTGCAGCCAGGCGAGGGCAGAGGGATGCAGCCACACCAGGTGTGAGAGGGGCTCAGGGGAGCCGGGGCACCGTCCTGACCCGCCCTGTCAAACCTCAGGGGCAGGGGAAGGGCAGAAAGGCAAAATTTGTTTCTAAAGAGCTGCGGTACTCGATTTGTCCCACGTTTTGTACTTACGTATCTAATAATGCAAGGCACTTGCAAATACTCGCCAGGAAATCTTGTTTGCGATGAATTGCACCAATGGATTGGTGTAAATGGGTTTGTGATTCAGTAGCAGCCTGTTCTTCAGGAAAGCGAAGCAAAGTTTTTAAAAGACCTTGCTCAACCCTATTTTCCTACTTTTTTTTTCAATGAATACACTTGGTATATTAGATCATTATTCACTTGGATCTCTAGCTGTGAGGCGTTACATAGTTGCGTTATTAGACCTTAGGTGTTTCATCAATGAGTCTTTGGTGACAAAAGCCTAAAGGCAGCAAGACCAAGTTTCCTCTGTCACAGAGCACCAGGGCAAAACACAGGAAAATTACTAAATCGTTGGAGCAAAAAAACCCAATGCAAAAGCAGTATTTTAGGTTGATCAGCAGTTAAAAGTGCACTGAAAATATTCTATCTATGCGAATAAATAAATTGCATGTTTACTTTTGTATTCAGAAAAAGGTCTGCAATGTATCTCACTCATGTTCATACAAGATGAGGAGGAAAAAAACCCAAAAAATCTAGCATAAGAAATCACTCAGAGCTTGGAAGCAGAGGTTAAGGTTCTGTTCTCAGAATTACATCTGCTCTTTCACCCTTAAAACAGAAGGACCATATATTAAGGTATCTCATTTCTTGTTGCATTTTACAGACCGGAATATCTCATAAAACAATGATATATTACAATATGAAATATACTTGATTTACATTCTCTCTGTAACCCTTCCAAATAAATCTTGACCCAGGATGAACAGAAACAAATTTACAAAGTTGTATTTTAAAAATTCTCCTTCATGACACCAAGCTTGACAGGTATAACTGAAATAAACACAACTATAAGAAACTGGTTTACAATGAATATTTTATTTCAATCTTCCATATACATCTTTTATACAAAACTACTGAAATGCAGCCATCTGTTGTGAGACAGGCAGGCACATACAACTTTGACACAGAACAATATGTAGGAGTGTAATCTTTATTCAGTGACCTGCAGCAAAATAATCCCTAGCTTTGCCAAAAATGTATTTTAAGTCCCTATACAGCATACAAGATCTCAGAAAGAAAGGTAGCTATAGTTTTACAAATGATATAAACCATAACACACCTTGCTTGGAAAGAGTCGTATTCTCCTTGATAACTGATTTAATAAACACTTGTTGTTTCAAGAAACTTGGGAATTATAAAATTATCCACATTTTGCCCTATTGTTCAAACTTAAACCTGCACAGAACAAGTGCAATATATTGTTTTCTCCAGTAAAATTAAGTAGGATGTAATAAATCAAGAGGAGGGCAGAAAGGGTGGGAAGTAACTAGCCTTGAGCCATAGAAATCAGTCGAGCTGGGAAAAGCCTGCTGAGCATAGTTCTTAACTGTCCAGGAATGGCAGGAAACACCAAGTCCTTAGGATTGATTGCCTTCTTGCTACTGAAATCTATACAAAGCTTGAAAAGCAGCTTGGTCAAGGAACTGACTAATATTAGCTTTAGTGTTCATGAATGTTATGAGTCCAAACTTCTAAAATTCACAATTTAAATCTGTTTATCACTACTCTCCAACAGTGAACTAAGTGGGATTTTTACATATGTCCACTCTGCTGCCAGCATGCTAGGCGGTAGTCTGAGGAAGTTGTTTGGTAGGTGTACATCAGGCAGGAAACAATGTCAGACTAACATCCATTACTTCTTTTAAAGCACCAGCTGACTGACCTTACTGTTTGCCTGCCTGTTTATAAACAAAAATTGTGCATACCTAAATTAATATTTGTATGTAACAGAAACACAAGGACAAGCTTAGTACCTTCACTCTCCAGAGTAAGATTCCCTTTCTTACTTGTACCTTTTGATGCTGCCAATGGCATGTTTAGGGACTGTGTGTGAAGAGGCTAAAACTGAGCTGCGTCCTCTTCCTGGTGTGTAGGTTCTGTACAGCTTACAGCAATTACATCTTCCTTATTTGCTGGATCAACACAACAAGCAGTATTTTCACCATTAAGTCTTTGTCCTGATACTGTAAGTAAACTTAAACATTCGTAATTTTACTTATGTCACCACCCACCTTTTTTTTTTTTTTAATATATTACTAGTGATAACTCCATTTACTCAATGATCATATCAAGCTACCACTGACCCTAGTAGACTTTACATGGCTATAGTGTAAAGATTTGCTTCTGATGTACCTCTGGGTTCCTAACTGAAAGCTCAGACCACAACATGCTATCAAAGAATCATTATTTATTTGAGTCTTCAGCTCATTAACATGCACAGCTGAAGACCTATAGAAGCAGAGTCTATTTTGGGAAATAGGTTTTCACAAATACCACATCTAGCAAATATGTCCTTGATGTGACTCACCACATTTCTGATTAGCATGTTGCTAAGTAGGTGCTGGCTTCCTTAGTGTACCAATACATCACTTGCCAATTTATCTTAAGTACATAAAAATTACCATTGCACTCCTTTCTCCAATATTCCCATGGCTGATTTTTGTTTGTTTGTTTGTTTTTTAATTTGCACATGTGTGAAAGTATGAAAAAATAGATGACAGTGTCATATCAAGACATCCATCATGAAGCATTTTCAAAAACTGGATGCTTTCTTCTAAAAATTCATGCCTCTTGCTTTTATACCTTTTGCCCTATAGTTCAAAGGTTAGACTATTTTCATCCCTAATGATTTTTTTTTTTTTTGTTATCAGCTATATTAAGTTGTGTTTGGGGGGGGGGGAGGGGGTGGGAACTTGGTTTGGTTTGTTTTTAAAGATTTGTTATATGGTTTTCATATTCACTCTTTCTGTCATAGTGTCACATGCACCTGTTCACCCAATTATTCTGTTTTATACTTTGCTATGTGATATTAAATATTAGAAATGGGCTGATAGGATCTCATGAAATTCAGTAAATGGAAGTGGAAAGTCCTACACCTGGGAAAGAATAACCCCAGTCTGTGGTATATGCTGGGGGCCACCCAGATTGTCAAAAAAGGACTTGACGGTGTTGATGGACACCAGGCTGAACATAAGCCTGCAAAATACCCTTGCAGCAAAGAGGTCTAATGGTATCCTGGACTGCAGTAAGAGACGCAGTTCTGGATTCCCAGTACAAAACAGGTATGGACATACTGGATGGAGTTCAACAAAGAGTCAGGAAGATGATGAAGGATCTGATGCATCCATCCTATGAGGAAAGGCTGAGAGAGCTGGGACTGTTCAGCCAAAACAAGAGAAGGTTTATTAATGTATATAAATAACTGAAGGGAGGGTGTAAAGATGGAGCCAAGCTCTTTTTGGTGGTGCCCAGTGACAGGAGAGGAGACAATGGGGCACAAACTGAAACAGGAGGTTTCCTTTGAGGATCAGGAAACAGTTTTAAACTGAGAGGATGGGTGAACACCAGCACAGCTTGTTGTTTTGGTCTTAAGAGATTGCCCAAGAAGGTATGGAGTCGCCAATCCCTGGAGATACTCAAAAGCCATCTGGATATGTCCTTAGACAGCTGGCTGTTGGTGGCCCTGCATGAGCAGGGGAGTTGGACCAGATGACCTCCAGAAGTCCTGCCTGAACTTGAAGATTCTGTATAAATAAATAAGTTTTACATTTGTGTTTTTTTATACTGTGTTGCAGCATCCGCACTGAAAGAGCCAAAGATTAATCAAGATTTTTGTTGAGTCTGAACTGAGTGTTTCATTTTTATTTTTCCTGTGTAGCCATATATGTGATGGGGAAAAAAAAGTATCCTTGAATGAGCCAACATACTACAGTAGAACAAGTTGATGACTAAATCTTTCATGTTAAGGAAAACATCATCTGTGAAATCATTCAGATTGTGATCCCAATACCATCTTTATCCTTCCTTTCCCAGTTGCTCTAGATTTCTGCCAGTCTGAGTCATATTCATTATGTTTTTCAGCACTTGTGAGAAGAAAATATTTTTGCTTGCTGTAAGCACTAACTTTAGAAAGTTAGATAAATCTCTTTTCCAAAATTATTAACACCAATTTTCCATCAGCTAGGGTTGAATTTTTGATTGCATATCCTTGTATCTTTTGCCTGTGACATTAGGATTTTGCTGTAATCTTTTGGAGTTGTTTCAGTATAGTGTCAATAATGGCTAATTTCAGACAGTCCTTCCAGTATACCATTGCACCTTCCTTAAATATCTCATGTGCAACATGACAAAAAGTATTTTTTTAATTGCTGTCTTCCAGAGCAGTAAAAAGTAGATGGCTACACTCTGCCCAGCCAGAACTCCTGGTATCCTGGTAGAACCTATAGTAGATGGAATCTATGACACCTGCAGAGCAAAGATATTGCATCATCTGTAGCAGGTAAATTTTAACATCCCACCATATAGTTCTTTTAAGGTCTTAAAAGCTAACACACTGTATCAGAACAGTCTCTCCAGTTTCTAGTGCAGTAATTGAGGCAATAAATTGCAGTAAGTTCATAACCTTTTTTCATTATATTTGTGTATGCCATGATCCAAGGGGCTTTTGTTTCATTCCTTTAGGTAGTTTGCTATTGGCAATTTTAACATGGACATAGTCCTGGAACTGCATGCACATACACCTTGATAATATGATGTACCTGTAGACACTGTGACAAACCTTCTTCACTCTGAAGTACTTTGTGATATTAAAAGAGCCTTTTCTAATTTTATTTTAAATAATGATTTTACAGTTCTCTGGCTTTGTATTTATTAAAAGGTAGATTTTGACACTTTCCCTTATGTGCTTGCTAATACTTCATACAATTCTAACGAAGCAAAACTTATTGATATTATTATAGTGAAAAGACATTTTTGGTATATTCTTTTATGTCAGACTTGGGTATGGTAACTTCTTTACTACTCCTTTCTTGATCCTGTACTGTAGCTGTGGAGGAATGCTTCACTCATGCTAAATTCCTCTGCTAGAAGCTTTTGCAAATTTGTGTGTTCTTTACTTTCCTCTTTTCCTGTGTAATTTGTTTATAGATGTCATTTGCTTAGTGCACTTCTTGACTGTCTTCGTTACTGCTGAGCAATCAACATGTGTTACAAACCTTGATGCATCTGGTCCTCCCACATACTTCTTTTGTTCTGGATGTGAGGGATTCCAAATCCAGTACACCCTTAGCTTTGCTATACCTGTCTTCTTCCTGGTTACATCTCTTTTAACACATCGTGCTGTGTGCTAATGAATGTTCTCTTTTGTTCTTAGAACAGTTTTTTCCAGTATGAAATTGTTCGTTACTGATTTTTTTCTCTTATATCAATCCCATTAAAAGCCTGTCTTTCACAGACTGTGTTTCTTAACTACCAAGGCCTCAGCAGCCATAATTTATCAATTGTCACAGTAAGTCCTCAATGTCTCACAACATGTATCTTTGGATGGTGATATTTTCTTTAAAAAGAAACAGAACTCAACTCAGAGTGATAATCTGTGTTTTCCTGTCTGCTCATATGAGTTTAATGCTTTGAAAATACCCCTGTCTTTTTTTATTTTTTATCTAGTAAAATGAGTGGCTCTTCAAAGTAAATAATATTATGTACTCCAACCCTGAAAGAAATCTGCTGCATTAATATCTTCTATGTAACACTATTTCTGCAATACTTCTTTTCTGATCTAGCCACGGTCCATTTCTTTCATTATTCTGCACAAAGACTGTAAATAGTTTCTTTTGTTCTGATAATATATCAGAAAATATTCAGACTACCCAGATCCTCAGGTAAATAGTAATAACCAAAGTTATTACATATTAGAGGCCATTCGGTGATGATGGTTTATTGCATTTGCTTTTAAACAGAGTTAACTCAGACAGTAATCATGAAGCAGTCATATAAAACATATTTCTTAAGCTCATCTTAAGGGGAAGAGGGTTAACAGTAAAACATCCATGTTTCTTTTGGAAAAAAAAAATCTTGTTTAAAATGCTGCAAGATGGGGCTTTTTAGTCCAGAGACTCAGCTGGGCCAGCTAATTCTGTAAGAATGAGCCAGAACATACTGCATGAAAACCTTTCAGACTATGATGAGACCAAAGTACATACAAACATAGTGATGCTTTTAGGTCAGTGCTCAAGAGTCTGCATATCTGAATTGAGAATATGAGGCAAAGCAGCAGCTGTAGGAAAGCCCCAAAGGAAGTGCTGGGGAAAAAAAAAATAAAAAAAGGCAAAAAAAAAGCTTAAAGGACTCTAACTCATTCATCTTCTGTTTAGGAATGGGAGCATGCTCCTTCTGCATCTTCTAGAGGCAGCAGATGAAAGAGGATGAGCTCACCATGAAAGACAGCAAGACTCAGCTTCTGCTCAAAGTTTACAGTACGTGAAACATTGATTTTATAAGTGCTCCCATTCTGCCAGCTATATGTCCTGCAACAGAAGGATCAAGCAGCGCTAAATGTTTTCCGTATTCTATGTTCTTGGTATCTTTTGTGGCACAGAGAGTTAAGGGACAGAAACAGAATCATCAAACAGTTGCCATCAGAGATTTTCTCAGCTCACTTGCAACTGCTGAAAAGACTGATGTGTTTTTATGTGTAGCTCCAAATAATGTCATTTATACTTACAACACAAAGTAGTTCTGTCTTCCAAGGCTGTGTGTATTAATAATTATTAGTAATAGAAAAAGAGAGTGCCTGTGATGGCAAGGCAGAGTTGTTCAGTTTCTGTATTTATGAATCTTATCTCACAAGAAAATCACTCTTTTCATCTCATAGAATCAGTCAGGGTTGGAAGGGACCACAAGGATCATCTAGTTCCAACCCCCCTGCCATGGGCAGGGACACCCTACCCTATATCAGGCTGGCCAGAGCCTCATCCAGCCTGGCCTTAAACACCTCCAGGGATGGGGCTTCAACCACCTCCCTGGACAACCCATTCCAGGCTCTCACCACTCTCATGGTGAAGAACTTCTTCCTCACATCCAGTCTGAATCTCCCCACTTCCAGCTTTATTCCATTCCCCCTAGTCCTGTTACTACCTGATATCCTAAAAAGTCCCTCCCCAGCTTTCTTGTAGGCCCCCTTCAGATGCTGGAAGGCTACAATAAGGTCACCTCGGAGCCTTCTCTTCTTCAGACTGAACAGCCCCAATTCTTTCAGTCTATCACTTTATAACTTTAAATTTAGTTCTAATAGAACTTCTGATCTTTGTGGTTTGGTCTTATGTTTTGAAATAAAATGTTTCCATACTTAACTTTGTCTATTTTTCTTTGCAATAAGCAAACTAAGTATTAGATCTTTAAGTTTAGCATTTCTTGCTTTAGACAGTAAACAGAGTACGCAATTTCCATTTCAGTAACAGTCTGATTTAATTTTTAGCTTTTCTTTTATGTCAAGCATGAATTGAAATTTAAAGTGCCTGCTCTGCAGTATGGTACTGCATCAGAACAATAATATTGAGTTCTTTGTAATCATTTTATGTCCTATAATAATTACATAAAATATAGAACCATATATTTATTTCTGTGCTTGAGATAAAGTAGTCAGGATGGAAGTATCTGTTAAAATTGTTTATCAAGATTCACTCTGCAACTAATTATCTCACTGTAGGAAGAAAGCAATGTTTGTATCATTGTTTAAATGCTGAGTGATCACAGCATCAGGTAGCACTACATGGAGATAAGGGGGGAGTTATTACAAGAGTTGTCACAAACTCTCGTACTAGTTTTACAGTTATATGTGGTATTTTGTAAGCTGTCTTACGTTCTCCTTTACTGTATGCAGTTTTAGGAGTGTTTAAAGAGGTTAGGTAATTTCAAAATGTCAGCTTAAAAGATGAATAACAATTTTACTTTCCCTGTTAAAAAAAAAAAAAAAGTAGGATAGCTTATAATTGCAAAGACTGTATTGAAATTTTTGTCATAAAACAAACAAACAAACAAATTTACAGAAGTTACAAGTCTGGATACATTTTAAATATCTGAGCACTAATAAATTCCAGAGGAAAGAATTCTGAGAGTACAGTCCGTCCATTGTATATTAGAAGATTGAATTTTGAGACTTGAGCATTTCTAGAAATTCTCTCAGATCTGTGAGTCCTAAATGTGATGTGGAAACAAGACAGAACACATAGAGCAAGATAAGAAGAATTGAGAGAGATGTTGCTTTGGGGAAGGGTAAAAAGAAATGTGGCTATGAGGAGAGAAAGAGAAGTCACGGGGAAAAATAAGACAACCTGCTTCTACAAAATTATTCTCTATTATGTAGAGAATTCAGTGGGTGAGAATGCCCTGATTTCAGACTTTTAATTTAAAACTCAATTGGGAAACAATAGTCCTGGCCATACACTCATAAATATCACAGTACATCTGTTCACTTACTAAATTTTAGTAAAATGAGGGAAAGTAAGAAAGAGCAGGACTATTTCATTATAGATCAGTTTATATAGTGAAATGTTAAGATAAAAAATATGCCTTTGCTTTCCTGCTAAAAGATTTTAATTAAATGTAGTCTCCTTCTTTCATCCAATCACTCTCCTTAATAATTTGTGATATTGACTTAAAGCAATTCTGTGACTTAAATTGAGGAATATATTTTTGTCAACAACAAATTACTAAAAATCAATAGTTTGAATTTTATTGATGCAGTGTCTTATTTTGGCAGTGAGCAGGCATGAGTGTAAGCTGGGGTATGAAATGCTTAGTAAGGCTTAAAATGTATCCAAGCACACATTTCCTTTAAAACAATATATCAATGGGCTAATACCTCAATTCTAGGTCTTATTCACAGGCCTCTGGATAGAATTTATATATTTTTTTTTAATTAGTGGAGAATTAGAACACAATACTTCCCAAGGAAACCACTTCTGTTGGCTGAAGGAAACTGTTGAGTTTTATTGACTTCTGAAGACTTAACCTCTTATACAGTTCAAATAAAAGTGCAGTGTTTGAAAAATAGGATATGAATGGGTCTTTTAAATTACCTTGAGAAGCTAAAGTTATCTTTCTAGCATTAGTAGTTAGTAGTTGATGCATTCATCCTACATCTCAGCTTTGCTGCTGCAGCAAGTCTGAAAATTAATGTAACAGTCCTAAAGAACAAATGGGTCCCTGGCTGTAAGTTTTCCAGCCACCGATTTTTGTTTTTTGTGGTGTTTTACCACATATCTGTTCCCATGATACAATATGCAGTTAAAATTCTCTCATTTTGTATTTGTTTTTCAGTAAACAGAATGTGTTGCACAAATATGCCATACTCTGGATTGTATTGTAAAACAAATATAGTGTTCCAAATGACATAAATAATTAGATTTTTAATACTCATTTTGGTATCCTTTTTCTTTTTTTTTTTCATTCATGATAGCATACGTTATAGCTATAAGCATAATAATGTGCTCTCTTATGTTCTGTATTACATTAGATTGCCACAGCAAGATTAGGAAGCAATTCTAAAAATATCAAATCCTAAGTATACCCAGATACATTTCTATTTTATTTTCTTATATCACATAAATAGAACCTCTATAATTTTGTACTAGTAACAGATCTAATTTCAGTAAAAACACTTCAGGTAGGCTGGGACAAATTAAAGCATAAAAGTGGGAACGTGTGAAAGAAACATATGCTTTCATTTCAAGATTTATGGTATTCAGCTACAGTAGTGTTAAAGCCTTGCTGTTTTTTCCATATGGAAGAAAACACAAATATTCAGATTTCCTTAACACAATGGGCCAGTGGTCAGCTACAGCTGTATAAGAGATTGTTCTGGCAGATGCTGCTGTCCTGTCCTCTACATGCAGGAAAAAAATCAGCGTGAGGTTTTGGGTTTTTTTTTTTAATCAACAACACAGTCTTGCAGTGAGTTGCATGATACAGAATTGAAGAAAAACAGAGTGAAACAGACCGCACCAGGTCATCCAATCCAACTGTTTACAAAAAAAAAAAAAGTCCAGGGGACGCTAATATCTGCTGAACTGCCTTGCCAGAAAATTGGATGCAATGCCCCTGACAATGACCTTTTCTTATGCCTACAGACATCTTTGATGTAAAGCATTACCGGGATGCAAGTGCACCAGGACAGGGCTTATTGTAGGCCTTGAGCTTTTGCCCTAAAGCTTCAAGACAATGTATATAACATTTATCCCACTTGTTTAGGTTAGGTGGGTTGCTCTAAATGCATACTGCGTCTTGTTTGTTAACATTCACCCACCCCAAAGAATGTGCATAATGATGTTATGCTTTTAGAATCTAATTCTCTATACAAGTGTCTAGTTTGCCTTACTTATATTAAATATAAAATATAAAACTAATTTTACCCCTCACTTTACTGTTTTCCATGGTATGAATTCCTTTGCAAATTAATTCAGAGATCACAGAAGACATGAGAATTAGCACCACCATATCTATTTACATGTGGAATGAGAATATCTCATGTGAAAGAGCTCATGTGTTTTCCACACCACTCTTCCAACATGTTTCAGTTTTCAATAGTTATGAAAATAGTAGCAGCAGTACTGTCTCCCAATTAACCCCCTTTTAGCTGAAAAGGTTAATGGCTAGTCTATTTTTTAGTTAAAATCTACTGCAAAAAAAATACTACAGACTAATAATCCTCTGTGTCTTACGAAATGTAAAGGCCAAGGGAAGGCACTTATGAAAGGTTACCATAGTGGGTATGGCCTTTGAAGAATAAATTCTGATAAAATCTTCATAATTTAAGTGTTAATGCTTAGTGATTTTAGTTAAATTGCTACATGCTGGAATATAGGATGGATATTAAAATCCAATCCCTGAGAAAGATTCAAGAAGAAAGTTTTCTGTTATATAGACCTTGAGAGCTATTGAAAAATAACTGCTTTGCAAAATAGTCTGGGAAATGTAGTTCCACGACAAGTGGTTATTTTGGTAATTAAACCTTATTAACACACTGGGGAAAGGGGATGAAGAACTGGTAGTGTTTGATAAGACCTTATCATACCAGTAAAGGCAACACAGCACTAGCAAGAGAGTGTTAGGGTATAATAAGGGCCCATAACCTTGTTTGTGGTACATTTGGTCTAGGTTATCTGGTGATTTTAGAGCCTGTGTTTTGATTTCTTTCTGTAAAGAAGACAGATTTTTTTTATGAGCATAACGTAGGGCGGTTTCATTTGGGTTTCATTATTTGCTTCATAATAGAGTCTGTGAGCAACATGCAATAAATCATCTGCTGAAATCTGTTAAAACAGGTTTGTTGGTTTTGCATGGTTTTTTAGTAGTAGTTGAAATCCTGAGTTTTATTACATTACTTCCATATTCAAAAGGGTGATACAGCTTTTGTTTATACCCCTCTGTTATCTACATCATGTAATCAATAGTTTTAATACACTATAGAAGTCAAAAGTTTCCTGTAAACTGATGGTGTGATGATCCTGCAAGTAGGTGTTGTGGTTACTGCCGGCAAATTTAGTCCCTCAAATCTGAATGACATATAATTTTGTAAAAAAATTAGACTTACTATTTAGTGTGAACAAAAAGCCCATCTATTACATTTTAGAAACAGGGTCACCAGAACTGTGTGACATTTTAAAGAAATTTTTAGTGAATTATTTTTGCTATCAGTCTGAACTATCAATGGATATTTAAACAAAACAAATGATTTCTAAACTTGATTTTGCATGAACTCTGGCTGCAATTGCAGGTGCATGTTATAAACCTATAGACCTTGTGCTGTTCCACCTCTCCCTATATAAATGGCACCTAATCTCAAGTAGCACTAAATGCTTTTGCTTAGGCAACTGATATAAGCCCTTCCCATTCTTGAACTTTTTTTTTTTTCATAATCTTGCTTATGGAAAGTCAATTCTTTTACAGACAAAAATAGTTGGAATTCTTGGAAATTCTCATCTCAGTTAAGAAAACTAATATTGACTTCATGCAGTGTTTATTCTTTTGTAAGCGACTAGATGTATCCAATGGCCATATTCTGTTTCATTGATGTTAACCCCATTGAAATCTGTCAGGACCTGGTTTGTTTTCATAGACCAAGTCTGCTCTCTGCAAGGCTAATGATTATAAAAAATGTTTTAAGACTGTAAATGCTTGCTCCTCTGTGACTTTATTAGTTTGTGGTTTGGTTTTTTTTTATGTAAGAATTTAAGTTCTTCACAAAGCTTTTCATGTCCTGACAATGTTTCATGACATTATAGTGCTTTGGTAACGTCTTTAAAATATAGAAAACAAGGTAGCATGAGAGCAGATGAAAATGAGTACCAGCATAACTGGTAATAGCTATGACCCCATGTGTCAAAGGTTGTGCAGGTGTTTAACTTCAAGCATATGTGCAGACCTCTTATGATAGCCTCTAATGAGCACATTTATAATAGGGACAGGGAGCCACAGAAGCTGTAGCCAAAATGAGCCTTCTGCATCTTCTCACTTTTTCATGATTGTGTAAGTCTGCAGAGAGCTGTAATCACTTCTGTGAGCAAAGACATCCTGCAAGAACAGCTTCTCTGCTTAGCCATTTTCTGTGGCAGTAATTCAATGAAATAGGACTGCTTCAGTACTAGCAACTTAAGAGTACAGTTTTCTCACACCAGTACTAAAGACAGATGGCTAAAGAACTGCAGTGATTTTTTTTTTTAAATGGTTATTTCTTAGGTGGCTCATCCCAAGAAATGGAAGCCAAAGCCTACCATATGCTTTCTCTGCAATGCTGTGGGGAGAACTAGTTCCATTGGGGAGACAGTGCAAAGACCCTCAGATTCACTAGGGCATTGCTAGTACCTCAGCAGTTACCAGCAGAAATTTCTGAGCATGGGAGAAGTCCATAGTCTTTGTGCTCTGCAATTTAGGCACCACAGTCAGTTCTGCAAAGGGAGTACTACATAGACTCCTCAGAATCCAGACTCAAAACTGATTCATGAGGGTAGACACCCACTCTGAAAGAATGGAAAAAATCCTGTGCTAAAAATATTGTGATGCCCTCCTTGTACAAAATAACCTGCTGGTTTTAACACTTAATTAAAAATGCTTTTACACAAGTGGCTAATGCCTTTATTTAAGAGTGTGGAGTCCTGGAGTCTCAACTTGCCCTCAAGATTATTTCTTTTTTAAAATCCATTGACTACTGAATGCAAAACACAGTATCCTGTAGGTACATTCAAAATGTTCTCCTATGTGGAAAAAGAGGAAAGATTCATAGAGAAGGAGGAGAAAGGATCTGAAAGAGTGAACTCCTAACATTCTAGAGCAGCTTTCTGAGAAGGGACAATCTTCCCTAAGACATGAAAGTTAGTTATCAGCAGTTTCTGGGTCAGTATTGCAACTACTGGGCTATTATAATGATAGATGTTGCTGCAGCTGGGTTTTGATGAAGAAGCTACAAGTGCATTCTGGCAGCATTTGTCCTTTAAAGAGATCTTCCAAACTGAGTGCAGTGACTCTTAGGCATTGCTTTGTGTATTTTATGGATGCTGACAGAACTCGTGCTTTG
Source organism: Indicator indicator (assembly GCF_027791375.1). Taxonomy (NCBI): domain Eukaryota; kingdom Metazoa; phylum Chordata; class Aves; order Piciformes; family Indicatoridae; genus Indicator; species Indicator indicator. Next base: position 18,410,122 of record NC_072021.1, on the reverse strand, counting down.
ATCTCTTAGGGAAAGAAGGCAGCACTGCACCTGCTTGAACAAACACCAAAACAAAAACAACAAAAACAAACTACCCCCCCCCCTCCCCCCCATATTTCTATACAGAATAGAGTTAACATTAAAATATACTTAGGTTGTTTTTTATATACACTTTTTAATTGTGCATGACTATTCTTAAACCCTACAGCTAATTTAGTTATAACATTAACTTCAACACCATTTTCTAATTATATAAAGAATGCCAGAAATCTCACAATTGAACCTGCAGGAATGTAAACTTTCCTATTCCATTTGTTCTGCAGATAGAAAGATGTAGAGAGACAGCAACTTACAACATATCTCAGCATCTCCAAATTAATAATGTTTCCTTTTTCTTTCAGGAAGTGGGGCAGAATAAAGTGTTGGGGTTGAGATAAGTGTTTGTATTGATAAAAGCCACATCAATAAACAGGAAAAACATTTACAGAGAAATCCTCAGAGCACAGTTTATTACAACAGAAATTCCACAGCAAGCAAACTGACAATGAACAATCTGTGTGTGCATAATTCATTTTATTTGAGGGAAGACATCAGGAAAAAGCAATGCGCTGGAAAGTATTCCTGGTTTTATTAAACTAAGGGAACCCCTTGGGATTCCTTCACTCATTTATCAATTCTCTTTGAGAAGTAAGCAAAGATCTATAAGCCTCTATGAATATGTACATTTCTAGTGTCTCTAGAACAACAGAATATCATCACATTAGAGTTTAGAAACAGCTACCTTTTTCGTTGTGTTGCCTTTCTCCAATTAAAAATGTTCCTCTACATGATTTATAGCACATAACTAGGTACATGGTTTGTTTATGCATTCAAGTTTTCACCATTGTTTCTGTTTTGTCCTTTTCTATAAAAAAACATGTAAATCTAGTAACTCTCCAAAGGGCACATTTTGAAACAAATCTTTTCCTGGCCTATCTTCTAGCTCTACAGCTACTGCAGAGTGGAAGAAATGGACAGCAACTTTCAGACACTAAAGATAAGTGTGTATTTTCTCATCCTATTTTTATATGGAAAAAATTCTGTTTCTGTACCTCAGTAAAAGCAAGCAGAGCTTTAGTGTGATTTAAGGTAATTTTTACAAATTATGCATCTGATTTTGTTTTCATTGGTGCAAATTAGAAACAAAATTTCACTGTCAATGAAATTAGACTAATGTTAACACTCAAACAGATCAGGACAAATGCTGTCATTACTATTTCTAGAAATATATACATCCAAAATGAGAAGTATAATTAATTATTAATTAAAGACCTTTTACCAGGTCATGACATTGTACAGAATATTACTAAGTTATTAATTATGATTATTATTCTGTACATCTGCAAGAGGATTGTAATTCTCAACCAATCAACTGTTGTTTATATGCTTCCACTCCCAGCAACTTCCAGAAACATTATTGTTCTTTAAGAGAAAAAGAAAAGAAAAAAGAAAAGAAAAAAGAAAAGAAAAGAAAAGAAAAGAAAAGAAAAGAAAAGAAAAGAAAAGAAAAGAAAAGAAAAGAAAAGAAAAGAAAAGAAAAGAAAAGAAAAGAAAAGAAAAGAAAAGAAAAGAGAAAAAAAAGAAAAAAACAAACCAAACCACTAAGAATTCTCAGCCCTGCACAAAATTATGTTCCTAGTAATGAAGATAGGAGAGTTTCATTTGGTCAAATTCCAGATTTCTCTGAAAATGTCTCCCCTGAATGGCTTACTTTGTAGGAACAGCACTGATAATATAATCTGCTGTATGTTCTCTGATGAGCTGCTGGTTGCAAATTCAAGAAACCTGTTCTGGTTGCCTATAACCCCAGAAGTCTGAGGCTAAGTGAACATCTAAGTTGTTTAACAACCTAAATGAAACTGTTTCTTACCTACAGATTACATCTGACATCAAGGTTGGAAATGGTAACCTTTAAAAATTAACTTTCTCTAATACTATTAACTCTCATTAATAGGAATTAAAATATACACCCATGTCATCCTACATTCCATAGTGGTCTCTTGGGGACTCAGCTTTTCTCTTCTAGACAGTAAGCAGTGGGGGGCAGAGCTGCTTTGTAACCACTGACTGTGTGAATCACAAGTCAGTCTGAATCCCACAGTTAACTTGACTTCATAATTTCACAAGTTATTTTTAATAAAAGTAGAAGCAAGCAGCCAGAATATTAGTTAAATTTTTCATTTTTCCTTTCTCTCTCTGTAGTAGAACTAAACTGCCCTTTGTTCCCTTTGCCCAGCAATAAGTAATAAATAAATACATCAAATGAACAGATTTTTGTCATTGTCGTGAAGCTGCTGGGTGTCACAAGCCTGAGGCATATAAACTTCACCTGTCCAGTTTGCTGCATTTTTATAGAAGATAACTCAAAGAACCTCTCTGAAATATTTTATGTGAGCCTCATTACAACAGTATCAAAGTGCATGACAGTCATAAATTGATTTATGTCTACAATACTGTGATAATTAGAGAGCTAATCTTTTATAGAGGAAGATCCAAAGCACAGAAAATTATCCAAAGGCAAGCTAAGATAGATCAGTGGACTACATTTCAGCTAGCACCCCATAGCCCAAACTGTCTTCTGGTGCCCTGGTCTGTGTGATCAGACCTGGCGAAGTCTGCCTACACTGCAGCACAGAAGAGTACAAGCCAGGTGTAAAAGCAGAACTATTTAATGTCATTGGCTCAGGTTTCTGCTTGTGTCTATCATCTCAGGTGACACTCTCTCCAAGGAGCAGAGCTATCAAACCTGGAGCTGATTTGGATTTTGCTAGCTTTGAGTGAAAACAAAATTAAAGCCACGTGTTTCCATCTGCCTGAGCACACACTCTTGGCACAGACAGAAATGCCAGGTGACACCTGATATTCCCACAGATTAACCTGCTTGATTCACTTTAACGTTAAAACCCCTGCATTAAAGAGGGGTTTCAATTGATATATTCTGTGTAGTGAGCTAAATAATTCAAATCATAGTGTGCCTTAAAATTGTTTACTTTGGATTCTTCATATCTTAAGTGTTTCTTCACGTCATGCTGCTAACAGAGAAGGGCCATGAAGATGATCAGAGGGCTGGAGCACCTCTCCTATGGAGACAGACTGAGAGAGTTTGGGTTATTCAGTCTGAGGAAGAGAAGGCTCCAAGGAGACCTTATTGTGGCCTTCCAGTATCTTAAGGGGGTGCTACAAGAAAGCTGGTGAGAGACTTTTTAGGATGTCGGATAGTGATAGGACTAGGGGGAATGGAGCAAAACTAGAAGTGGGCAGACTCAGATTGGATGTTAGGAAAAAGTCCTTCACCATGAGGGTGGAGGGACACTGGAACAGGTTGCCCAGGGAGGTGGTGGAAGCCCCATCCCTGGAGGTTTTTAAGGCCAGCTGGATGGAGGTCTGAGCAACCTGGTCTGGTGTGAGGTGTCCCTGCCTATGGCAGGGGGAATTGGAACTGGATGATCTTTGAGGTCCTTTCCAACCCTGACAATTCTGTGATTTTTCTGGATTAATTGTCTTTGGGCAGTCAAAGGAGATGATATCACATTTATCAAGAATTAGAGGTGTCTGTGTATCTATCTTCAGGTGAAAAAGGGCAAACATCCTGCATATGAAATATTATGGGGAACAGCAGAAAGGCAAAATGTGATATGCATTGAAGGAATTGATTTAGGGACCAGAACCCCAGACACTGTCTTACTGATAGAAGGAGATGCTTTAACCCTGATGGGTGGCAAACCCAGGGAACAGAGCGCAGCTAGAAGGAAAACACAGACAGGTCAGCTCCCTAGAGGCCACTGTGACCTAAGGGAGTTATGCAGGGACCTGAGTACAAGAACAAAGCAAAACTTAGGACAGAATTATGGAATCCCTTTACCTCTTGCTTGACGTTTGCTTAAGCCTTCTGAAAAATATATGCGTTCGTGTGATACTTTCTCTCTGTAGCCAATCATGAATTTACAACTGTAGTATGGACATACCAATGACCAATTACAAGCTGCCTTCTGATGTTGTATTAACCCATATAAAGAAAAAGCTGTGTACAATAAATCGACACTTGGCTTGCATCAGGCCTCGTCCCGTCTCTCCATCGCAGCAATGTATGATCAACTTCAGGAATTAAATTGGGCCAATAGAGATCATTATTTGAAATATCATTTTTCATATGCTATTTTCATAACAAAATAAAAAATTCTTGAATAATCCCATGTTTTTCGAAGTTTATAGCAGCTTTTAAAAATATAAGAAATGCACAACACAAGAATATTAAGTAAAGCCTCTGACTGTGATACTATACAAATGATAGTCAAAATTTTTTAAGGAGTCATGGAATCTGGTTGGGACTTTATCAATGCTTATAAATATCTAAAAGGTGGGTGTCAAGGGGGGTGGGGCCAGATTCTTTTCACTGGTACCCAGTGATAGGACATGGGGCAATGGGCACAAACCAGAACACTAGCAGTTACATCTAAACATAGGGGAAAAGTATTTTGTTTGAGGGGATTCAGAGGGAACTAATCTGCGGCACAAATAGCTTTTGTTTCTGCTTTGTAGATTATAATCAAGGGGTTGATACAGTGGAAAGTTAAGGAAACAAAAATTTAAAGATTTTTATGAACTGTGAGAAGACTCATTAAATCACAACTTTCAGTTTCTTCTATTGCATAGCAAGGCAGTTTTGAAAGATGAATATTCACTCTATAGACATTCCTTAATAACTAATTTACAAAGCAGCTCTTTCATAAGCACATAAACTTTTGGTCTGTCCACTGTAGCCCTCTTTTTTCATTCTACCACTGTAGTTAAGGTAAGGATAGATGATATACCCTAAAAACCCCAAACCCAAATCACTTTAGTCTTGAGTAACTAGCAAAACTTGCATATCACTTTTCTTGCAATTAGTTTCAATACTATTCAAGGTTGGTACAAACATCGGCTTCTAAATGCTAAGCATCTATAGGTGCTGTATTTGCTGTACGTCGCTGCTCTTGTTTGGTAGTTGACTTGCACATGACGCTGTTAGACTGTACCTCCGAGATCTGGTCAAGGGTCTGCGGCAGCAGGGCAGACTTTGATGAGGTACTTGCTGAGTGACGATGCTGCCTCCCGGTGGCTTCCTCCGTCACGCACTCTTGATGCCTTTAAACCTGTTTGGTTTTTTGTTTGGGTTTTTTGTTGTTGTTGTTGTTGTTTCTTTTTGGCATAAATAAATCATGCTGTTTCTTTTGTATTTTGAATGCTAAATACACACGAGTATGTACATTCTTTTTGTATACAACAGGAAAGCTTCATCCATATGTGCATTTGCAGTATGTTTTTTCTGAGTTTTTCATATGATGATTCTGCTGCAGCTGCAGTAACTGAAACTCAGACTGAAAACCCCAACGTGCTCTCACTGTTCTTACTCTGGCTTGGCAAGATTATTTAGGAAGATACACAAAGCATTATATTCCTTAAGTTAAATGTGTGTCTGGGGCAATTTTTTTTTCCAGTATATTGAGCAATCTAATTGCTACCAACTTCTCAGCATTTTGCAGAAATTAGGAATCTGTATCCTTCAACTTAATTATATGCATTGGCCTTTTTTGTGCTGATGTGACCTTCCAAGAACACCCAGCTCCCCTTGACCTGTCTTCACAAGGACCACAGAATCACTCAGACCTCAGAGAGATGACTAGCTCTTCAAAAGCTGTTAAAAGAAAGGTCATCCTTTCTAAAGTTTTGGACACTCATGCCAGCAGCTTCCACTGTCACATTTATAGCTGGCTTCTGTTTTTTGACACTTCAGCTACTTAGTAAGCAGCTGAAAATCTTAAAATGTGATCAAATTGTAGCCATCCATCTGTGTATGGGATGACACGTAGCTAAGAATATGCACAGGATATAGTTAGTATGTAGGGGAACTATCTTTGTAACTCCTGGAGAGTAAGATGTTGAACTTTAAAACCAAAATTGGTATTTCAGAAAATTTCCCGAAGCTTGTGTCAGAAGCTGTCAGTTTTACCTGGCACACACTGGTTAAAAAACATAACCATATACAAAGGGTCATACAGAAGTCTCTACTAGCCATTTCCTTCATGCTAAATGTGGAAAGGAAGAGGAAAGGAGCACAGTATCAGTATCCACACATTAGACGTTGAAAGGGACCTCCAGAGGTCATTGTGTCCAAAGCCCCCTGCCCAAGCAGGATCACCTAGTGTAGTCTGCACAGGAATGCATCCAGGTGGGTTTTGAATGTGTCCAGAGAAGGAGACATTCTGGGCAGCCTGTTCCAGTGCTCCATCACTCTCACTGTAAAGAAGTTTCTCCTCATGTTGAGGTGAAGTCTTCTGTGTTCAAACTTGTACCTGTTGTTCCTTGCCTTCTTAGTGCACACCAGCGAAAAGAGCTTGCCCTTCCCTCCTCTTGACACCTACCCCTCAGATATTTATACACATTGATGAGATCCCCTCTCATTCTCCTCTTCTCAAGAGTAAACAGCCCCAGGTATCCCAGTCTCTCTTCATGGGGCGAGATGCTCAAGTCCTATAATCATCCAGTGCAGAGTCACAAGGATGATTAAGGGAGTAGAACATCTTCCGTACAAGGAGATGCTGAGGGAGCTGGGGCTCTTTAGCTTAGAGGAGATCTCATCAATGTTTATAAATATGTAAAGCGTGAGTCCCAAGAGGATGCAGCCAGGCTCTTTTTGGTGGTGCCCAATGACAGGACAAGGGGCAATGGTGGAAGTTGAGGCATAGGAAGTTTCACGTAAATATGAGGAAAAATTTTTACACTGTGAGGGTGATGGAACACTGGAATAGGCTGCCCAGGGAGGTTGTGGAGTCTCCCTCTCTGGAGATATTCAAAACTCACCTGGATGCATTCCTGTGTAATCTGGTGTAGGTGATCTGGCAGGGGGGGTGGACTAGATGATCTTTCGAGGTCCCTTCCAGCCCCTGAAATTCTGTGATTCTGTGATTCTGTGATCCTCGTGGCTCTCTGTTGGATTCTCTCCAGCAGTTCCCTGTCTCTCTTGAACTGGTGACCCCAAAACTGGACACAGTATTCCAGGTGTTGTCTCAACAGGGCAGAGTGGAGGGGGAGAAGAACCTCCCTAGACCTGCTGGTCAGTGTGTCTAGTGTTGGGTTTCAAAAACAGAAGAGCCCAGTAGGGCTGCTGACTTTTTTATATATAGCTCATGACTGTACATCAACTGGTAATCATGGATTTACATATTAGAGACAGGAATGGAATGTGAGCTAGTGTGAATCTAAATCATCAGCATTCTCAGTGGAAGATGAGAGCTACCAGCACAGAAATGTAGGTGCCCTGAACTGTTTGCACTGTTTTGCCTCCATGAACAGGGCAGTGTCACTATGCTGAAGCTATCAGGTGGTAAAGCTGGATGCACATTCATTCTGACCTCTCTGTGTCAGTATGTATGCATGCACCTACACTGTGCAATAAAGGTGTCTTAATATTGTGAGAGGAGAACTCTTTGTGCATTTTCTTTCACTGAAGCTGTCACCAATGACAGTTTCCTGCAGTGTTAAATACCCATAGTTAAATAATGGTATTTATTTCATGTGTGCCTGCCACGAGACCTGATTCTCAGTTACTTAGTTCTCTGGCAAGTTGCTGTGTACCGTGGTGGTGTAAAACATGACAGAAAGAGTTGCTTTTTCCAATGCCACTGGCACTAGAAGCAGAAGGGAGAGACAGGTTCGTCACAAGTCAGGTAATCAAAGCAATTAGATTCCAAGTTTTCATTTAATATAGGGATAATTACCAAAAAAGAAGTTACAAATTGCATGTCCTCAGGTCTCTTCCTACATCTGTATTTGTGTCATTTCCTATTGCCATGTTTGCTGCCATAGGTTTGTTTTGTTTTGTACTCCATGAGATCTTCTAGCTAGTCGAGTTCCTTGGGTAAGAAGAAATTCTTGTCATACAGCAGCTTTGTTAGACATTTTGCCTGTCTTGCACATTCAATCTGCTAGTGCCCCACAGAAAAGAACATATTGCCTGACAAGATAGTGCTGTTTACTAAGTGGTTAAATCTTTTCTGTGTTCCTGATAATGTGGCTTTGAGGGAGATGGGAGGAGGATGTTAAAGCTTTCAGTTACAGACATATGCTGGAAGGATAATCCTGACACTATGGTATCATATAAAGGTTAAGTGTGAGAGGACTGTTGTGCATTACTGATTGCACAATTCTATTTGTGCAGGAAATATTTCTGATTCTGCTTTTTTTCTTTTTCTTTTTTTTTAAGAGTGATCAGCCCAGGTAAATTATGAGTTTCCCTCATTTTTCCTTAGAACATCTAAGCCTCCAAGGCAGGATTTGGTTAAAATCTTCTTCCTCTCCTGCCTCATAAGCTTGGTAGAATTACTGTTATCAGTTTTCTGTCCTTTGCCAGTATATTTGAACAGCAGGGATGCTGCAGCCCAGAATACAGGACTTATAATGCCTCTGGATGTTCATGATGTTTATGACATATTGTCTGGAGTGCAGCAGAATTCTGGTGAGCATCTTAGGTTAAGAAAGATACATGCTGTAACTAGAGCAATATTCTGTTCAAGAGACTGCTGTAAGTAAGAATCTTGAGTGCTACAAGTTTTCCTCTCTAAGCAGTTCTAAATTAATATATGGCACTGAAAGGGTCTGAGTGCTTGCTATGGCTTTCAGGAAGCTGGTTGCTCACATGATTTAGTCTAGACTTTTTTCCTCCATCTCTGCTCCATGTTTCTCTATTCTTTTTGCAAATGACAGCTCTGAGATGTGTAAAAGTGCCTGAAAGGCAAGAAGAGAATCTAGCTGCTGATGGCAAGAACAGACACTATGTCAGTGCAAGGAAGAACTGCTCTCAAGGTGCTGCTCCCAGAGCTGTCATTTTCCAGAGAAAGGAATGTCTAATGCATGCTGTCAGGAGGCAGATGGGCAGTGTATGCAAAGGATGATAGTAAGAGGGATTCAGGGGAATGGGCAATATTTCCAGCAGGAAAGGAATCATTTAACATGGCGTCCTGGCTTAGACAAGATAGGTAAAGAACAAGAAAGCACAAGAGCAGAAAAAGACAAGAATCAGGGTGTGAAGAAGCATATTCAGAGAAGCAGAGACAGAGGGATACAGAATAATTTTTTACACACAAAGGGTAATTAATTGTATGATTACACTGAAGATGTATCTATTAATGCATATATGTATGTAAATATTTATACATATATATGCATATATTTAGATATGAAATGATGTGTTTTCTTAACACTGTATGAACTTCTGCTGCTTGTTTAAAATTATTCTTATGGCCTTAGTGCATAGTTTGGAAAAAGTTATGAACCCCTTTGCTATGAGAGATAAAAGAGCTCTGTACTTCCCAGCAGAGGGAATATTCTGTAGCATTTTGATACAATTACCTTATTCTAGTTCCTCTATAATTCTGTGAAGTGGATGTAGAAACTTGGATAATTCAAGTGTATGAGTTAATAAATTACAGTTGGAGTATATCCAGTTACCATAATGGCTCTTAAATAATTAAACAAAGCAATCTTAAATAGGATATTGCTACACTACTCTAACTAGAAAGGTGTCATCAGAGTTACTAAAAAGCTTTCCCTTAAGATCCCATCCCACTGTGTATGTAGAGTACAATTAGTGGCTGCTTTGCAGGTCTGAAGGAACTGGGTATAAATCAAAGGCACAGAGTGCCTGTAGCAAATTGGGCAGAATTTAACGATGAGAATTGTGTGGATTGTGGAAAATATGGCTTGGTCACTGCTGCTGATGTCAGATGAAACACCCCACCTTGCTGTGACTTGGTTGACATGCCTGTAGGATGACTGTAGCTCCCTTCCACGTCGCTGCAGGAATTAACGCTTATAAAGTTCTTTCACGCTCTTCAAAGACAGCACTACTTTTTAAATCAACATCTGGAATAAAGATGTATTTGGAAGACAGAAGTGGATATTGACCATGCTTCAATCAGGCCTTGAAGTCCTGATGAAAGCAGAAAGCAATGCTCTTGTAATTAGTTTTGCAAACATCTGACAATTTACTTACACAAGTGAAGGATACAAGATTAGTCCTTTGTTAAGACTCTTGCAGGAGCTAAATTTATACTTGCTAGCAATGAGGTAATAATGAGCTGACTGACCCTTTGTGCAGACCTCAATGAATATTTTTTTTTTTAAACAGATGCCTAAAACAAAAGGGAAAAAAGAACATTTTAATAAAATATATTCTCATTGAATTACCAAGCACATAAAAAAATGAAGTGATATAAGCAAAGTTCTCTTCCATGGAAGACTAGAGGTACTCTCCGAAAACTGAGTAAAGGCTAAAGAGCATACCAACAAAGGACTCTCTAGAAGAACTTTACTCAAAGGCTTTTTAATGTCTGTGGTTTTTCATATGTTCTCACAGCAGGTAGGCCATATATTGTGTTACTTTCTTTGATAAATTGTAGGGAAGCAGCTGGTGAAATACAAAGTGTCATCCAACACTTGTTTCATATACAGTAAAGCAGACCTGTAATGCAGGCTTCTATGATTTATCAATAAAGAGCCATACCATATACTGGAGTTGCCTCTATACAACTCACTCGTCGTTCTTTTAATAGTAATAACTTAGATTTATATAGTGCCTTCCACTCCCCCCAAAGATCCCAAAGCATTTTATTAACTCTTTTAAACACCCTTTTTTAGAGGAGTTAAGAGGCCCAAGAAGAAAATTTGACCAGTGCTTGTGCAAGAGCAATTGTCTGGCAAAATATGTGATACCATAATACAGCATTTTGAGGTATGAAGAGAAGGACAAAGGTGTCAATGCAGAATGGCAGACAGTATATAATTAAATACAATATAAATTAATAGAGTTTATCTAAGTTCCACTGGCACTGGAATCTAGCCATTACACTACAGGACTTCACTTCCCTTAGGAGAGACACTTGTATTTTTTTAATCTGTAACGTGAGATCAGGACAACTCTAAGCCTTGAAATATTTTCCTGTGTGCAGCTGCAGTGAGTATGTATTTTTGTCACCAGTAGTTACACTACCATAGTATCCAAGATATATCAGGGGCTGTTTAGTGGCTGTAGATATGCTTCTGATATTGAAAAGAAATCAGAGGACAAGATAAGAAGGAAGGTGAGGGATGTATAATAAATTACAAGAGGTGATATTGCAGTTTGTTGTACTCCTTCTTTCACAGTTTGGATTTGTCCTGATCATCAAGCCTGATTTACAGTTTGTATTTTCTAAAAAAAACCAAGCTTTTCTGCTTCATGTCAACTGTGAGGTTGTTTTCACCTTTATCTCAATCAATAGGACTACAAGGATTGTGTTCCTACAGTCAGATTGAGTCCAAATCTGATTTAACTTGCATAGCATGTGAGACTCCATGCAGCATAAAGCAGGACAGCCTTTGACATACTGGTTGGTTTGTTTGTTTGTTTTTAATAAATACTATGAATGTGTTGGAGCAGGCTGCGATCTTTTTTAATTCCTTTGCTTACCCTTTTGCATTTTCAGAAGGCCTGGAGGGAATGCCTGTAGGAATCATTTATTTACAGGCAAGGGAAAAGAGGTTTATTGAGTAGTGAAAATATCACCTTGTTTTGTTGTTGTATTTTCCACTTTTATACTGAGAGATTAACCTGTACAAGAAAAGCACTTTAATGGAATATAACTGCTCTTCGAAGAGGGCCTGAAGAGATATCTATGCAGTATTTGTATGCTGTCTCCATTACCACTGCAAAATAGTTTGATGATTCAGCAAGAGGCCCTAACAGTACCTTCAATAATTCTTTCCTGTTTAGATCTCTGAAGAAGAACCAAATCTATAATATTGCTTGGACTTTTATTCCCTTTAGGTCACACATTTCAGTACAGAAAGTACATATGTAATCTTCTTTGAGCTGGAAATGCAGATGAACAAGTCAGCAAGGCTGAGCTGAGTGGAAAGCCAAGAATGTATAACAATGCAAGCTGTTCTCTACAAGATACTTACAGGTAAGCATCTCTGGTTTCTAGTTACCTTTAAAAAAGCAAACAAAAAAACCCAAATGTGTGGGAGATACACCCCGTGCAAGAACACACACAGCACTCTCAGCAGAAATGCAGCAAAGGAAATGTTTTACTTCAAATTGTTTGCGTAGTTACTGTGTAAAGCAAATGTATAAATTTTCATTGTCTCCAAAGGCAAAAGCCCAGGAGTTAAAAGAAGTGAAGAAACCAAGAGCAGACTTTGGAAAGAGCTGGTGCACTGCTTTGTGTGGGAGATGCTGTAAAGAAGAATATTTTTTAACAGTGTCAGAAAGCACATCAGGGGAGTTGGTAGCAAGCGTCAGTCGCTCAAGAATACACGACGAGCTGTTGTTAAGAATATTGTGACAAGTTATATGAAGCACCAAGGGATACTCCAGACTTTATCAAGAGTGAGGCAATCATTCCCACTGCCATAAAAGTATCTTGGCAGGCAAAGACTATAAATGTAATAAAAGAGGGGAGTGGGGAGAAATGTTGTCTGCGCCCATAAAAGAGGACAGTGATTGTGTAGTTATAGTGCTTCATAAAATCCTTCAAGTTAGCAGGAAGGAGAAAAATTGGGTGAAAAGATGAGTACAAAGCAACCCATTACATTTTTGCTGGAAGCTGGTAGGGTGGATGAGAGAAAGGGTCTGAATCCTCAGTCTGATTTTATACTTTTCTATCAAAAGCAGCTACTGGCCACTGTCACGGACAGGATCGAACAAAATGGACCTTTTCTGTAATCTGGTATGGATATGTTTTACATTTCTAGCTAAAACGAGAGATAGTATAAGACTGAGAGAAGCAAAATTACTTCATTAAATACATAACTGTTTTTGAACAGTCTTAGACAAAGACATATACAAAGGACAGGGTGAAAGATGTGAATTAGGTAGGGTTTTTTTCCTTTCTTGAAAAAAAAGAACAGCCAATATAGCTGCTTTTCTTGATATGCTTCAATAATTTTCCACATTGGTATTGCATAAAAACCTCCTTATTACAGGTTCCTTTTCTGACATAAATGGTCGTAATCATAACTACCAAACGAATTATATAAACTAGATCATCAACAGTTGGTGGGGAAAATAATTAGTTCTATCAGTTCAAACGCAACATTTTGTCACTGTCCTTTCTCTTCATTTTCTTGAAGAACTCTTTGAGACTGAACTATTGAAGTTCAATATTTCTTGTGTATATCCCAAACTAACTGAGGCAATGCTGAGAGACTCCTGTTTTACCCTAATGTTTTCAGGCTTTATTCTACTTCTGTAAGATGGAACATGGTAACGGGTAAGGATTCAGACTTTAAAATACATGCTGCTGGAGCGGGAGATTTCGGTTGTTTAGATATAGTGGTTAATGAGGGCTGTGATAGCTCTCTGGAGATACATAAAAGACTACTAATGACTGGTTCATTTATAAGTGATGAAGATCTCTCAAGATCAAAGTCCTTCAAAAATACAACAAATAGAGAGCTGTGAACTTATGGAGAACTTGGCAGTGGTACACTGTCATTGTCACCTGTCATGCTCAATAGAATTATTTTTCATTTGCAACATCTTACAACACATTTAATTTACCTTCCTTATTCTGCATCTCATTTCTGCTTTGCAAAGCCCAGTGGTTTTTGTGGCTACCATATGTCATCATTTTCTCAGCCACATTTTTTTATGCCTGAACCTTTGTGGAATTAGAAAAGTTTGCACAACTCTGTGTACCTGCAATGTGTTCAGTGTCCCTTCAGGTACAGGAGGACTCTCAGACTCTATTCCTTGGGTAGCCAGCCCATTCAGGAAATTTCAGAATTGTTGTGCAAACAGATAACCTGGACAACATCTCTGCAGTAGGTCTTACCCTTGCTGAAATGTCAGTATAGCTCTGTCTAGAAAATACTTATTGGAAACACTATAGACCTCAGAGGTGAGCACCTGATGTGTATGTGGTCTTCTCCATAACACCATCTAATCTCTAGGCACAGAAATGCATGGCCATATGCGAACACTGGAATAATAGCTTTATCTATAAATCTGTTTTCAGAATTTCATCTCATTTGTATACCAATACTTATTGAAATTTAATCATTTAAACAAAACAAACAAAAGCTGGTTGTTTTTATAGCTCATTTTACTGGATACATAAACTAAATAATTATTTCCAGAAGTGTTTTCTTCTGTTTTGTTGATAAACAAATACTTCATTGATTATCTGGAGCCTTGGACTTGGAGCAAAGGCAAACCAATCTTACCTCAAGAGTTTATCTCAATTGTGAGGAAAGTTGGGCATGAAGCATAGGCATGTACTATTTGTAAAATACTTTTATGACTTGTATATAAAATCTATTCTATAAATATAGCTTTACTTTTACTTAGTTCCTTCACAGAATGCTCAATGCAATCATGAGAAATAATTCTCTGTTATTCTTTGCATGTAGCTCTCTCTTGCTCATGTGGGATGGATGGCAAGACTACATTAACTGCAGCAATTGACAGCCAAATCCATGATTTAAAAGTGAACGCAAGTTACAGTGTTTCAGGAGCTAGAGAAGCAGATGTTGGTTCATGACTTGAAATGTATCGAGCATCTGTAACCTTCACTGAAGTCAAATTATAAATGCTTGACACCTCCCAGTGTCCTGTTATTCTGAAATGTAGATTGTGATGAGAGGAGTGAAAACAGCAGTTTAGCAGGAATATTTCTTCAGGGTTAAGTAAACAGAAAATTCATCACCAGCTGAACCGCGTAAGATGGATGGAGCAGATTTCTTTCTACCAAAATGAAAATTGTAATATGCCACACATGGATGAAAAGGATTTTGACCATTATGCCAAAATTAATATTGTGTTAATAATAATGGTAATCCATTCCAGTAACATGAATATTTATGTAATATTGCCGTCTGATAATGGTTCGGTCAGTAAGGAATTTTAATTGTCACTATTGATTTACTCTAAATTATGCGTATTGAAGACTAATGCTGAAATAAGATGTTTTCCCATTCTCTTTTCTACTGCTTCTTTATCTTGTTCTGGTCTCCATTCTTTTATATTGGTCAGTGTACTTGTGAGGGCACAGACCAAACACTCACCTCCTCTGGCTTATCCATTAGGAATTGCCTTCACAAGAGCAACAACTACCATTTAATACATATTAAATAAAATGGAAATCCAGTCTGACTTAACAACACAGAACTAGATAAGATCCTGGATTAATAATGGTGCAAACATTAGTAATAGCAATAATAAAACCAGTAAATAACTAAGTTAATGAAGTGTTAAACTATCCATTGTAATATGTTTCCATGTGTCAGACACCAATTTGTTTATTGAAGGGCCTATTTTTAAAACGATGGTGTGAATAGGTTTCACTTGTACAACAAAATATCGATTTCTTGAGTATGCTGAGATAAATCACTTTCTCCATATTGCTCACTGTCTTAAAGCAGTGAAGAAGAAGAGAATTTAACTCATCCAGAGGGTCGTTAGAAAAGTGACACAGAGCTCAGATCTGTTGACTGTGGTTTGACCCATGGTGACTGGGCCTTAAGATTTTTTGAACAGTAGCTTACTGACTCTTGTTGAATTAATTCAATATAAGACTTAGATTCCTACAAGTAGAGTTCAGTGGTGCTTCGAGTTGCATGCAGATCTCAGAGGTCTGACTTTCTGTATGAGGTACAGGGAGATTTAAGCAGAAAGAGCGAGTTCCGAGAGTGAGGTTTCATGAAAGAGGTTAAACTTCGACAGAGGTGTAGTTTTCTTTCTCCTCCCTTATGCTAGAAGAAACCTGCACTAAAAATAAAATAAAAATGAAGAGTTTTTCTCCTGGATTAACAAAGTGCAAGCTCTCTCGTGGATGTAAGATGCAGTAAGTAGGCTACTCTATGATTATTGTGAGCTGTTAGACCACTTTGACCACTCCATGTAGTCTGCTGAGCATGAGAATGCATGTTTAATCTTGATTGTCTTCCAGAGATGAGAAGTCTCAACAGAGAGACTTATGTAGCTATTAGGAAGCTAGAGCTCTAAGTGTTGTCGTTAACTTTAGCCTCTACAACTGCTCTTTTACAGAGGTCATGTGATGATGATTTATTCTTGTCTTTTTAAAGAGGAAGGAGAAGCAGTGTCAGTGTTACTGCTTTACCTTCAAGACAAATGGTTAGCAGCTCTTACCCACAAAGACCCTGGTCCAAGACTTTTCTCAGCTGTGGAGGTTTCAAAAAAGCTGCAACTATCTGTTTAAACATAATCCTAGCTACCAACAGGGACAGAAATCCTCTTCCCTAACTAGTGTAGTCTTCTGCCTGGAAAGAATGTACTAAGTGATATGACGCACAGAAAATATTGGTGGTGCCACCAGGTATTGTTTAAAATATACATGTAACCTGAAGCTTCCAAACAGCTGTTGGTATGCTGATTACATGATCCTGACCAGACCAGATGGGCTCATCAAAGCACTGTGGACCTACTTTGCTTATTCTTTTTGCCCTTTCTCAGCCCAGGTAGAAAGCAAGAGGTAGAGACCTATATGATTAATGAGGGCAATTTTGAGCATGTACAGTGAGTTCAAGGTCAGGAGGAGAAACTTGCTTTGTGTGAGATGTTTCAGTGGTAGGTATAAACTGAGCTGAGCCTCGTGTTAGATTTACTCCTTCCACTTCTGTTTTATTTGGCAACACTTTTCCTCCCTCTTCCACCCAATCTGGCTCTACTTTGTCTTAACCAGTCATTTAACTAGCAGTGACCTCTGTGAAGCCATGCCCTATTTCCAGTGGTAAGAACTGTTGCTCTCCCTAGTACTATCAATTGCACCAGTGTCCAAGAGTACTTTTATAAAAAAAGGCAGGAATGTAGATTTCTTAAAAATTCTGAAATATATATTTTACTAAGAGGGTCAAAATCTTTTTACTTAATTATCAATAAATGTTTGATGAATCTAATTCAGAACGTAACTTGCCTGGAGAGAATAACATGTGGTGCAGTTGATATGAGAAGGAGGTGATATAGACATGCCTTTCAAACTCTCAGTCCTCTGAGAAGTGAGATGCAAGGGGGCAATAATCCTCTTCAAGATGTGAAATACTAAAGACATCTGAAAATTTTCCCTTGTGGATTTTACCTAAAATTTTATTTACTTTTTTTTCAAGCATATTTAGTAAATATGACCATGTCTGTGACTTGATAAGCCTGACGAATTATAGGATATGGAACTTTTTATCCTTCTACCTGTGGTCAAAAGTGAGTGCAGTGATCTCAGCCCTGTCTCTGGTGGTCAGATGTCCACCTGACTTGTTGGCCTCTGCAGTCCTTTGAGATGACAGAATGAGAGCTTACTTCTTCTGGAGGCATATTTGCAGAATAAATAGTAGCACGCTTGTCATTTCATAACAAAGACCTGTTTTTTTCATTCCCTGTGCTTTTCCTGTTCTATGCAGAAGCTGAGCAACGCATCACCTCTTGTGAGAAATACATTTTGCCTTAAGATGCATTCCAGCTCGAGTTAGTCAGTACCAAGGTTTGATCTTTTATCACTACAAAGGAAAGGTGGCAAAGATGTTTGTTCTTCATTCATCTTTCTTGTCTCACCTGTTCACCACTTCCTTCCACACTTTCCTGTTTAGGGGTGTATCCAAGAGCAGAGTATTTTCATGAGTCAAGCACTTTGCTGCCTAAGCCTCATGCAGTCACACTAAGACAGTCAATTCTGTTACGGAATGGTCCAGGAGAGAGGGAGGTTGGGGCGAGGAGCAAGCCAGCCTCTTCTCCTTGATGGCAAGTGACAGGACTAGAAATGCTTACAAGCTGCACCAGGGGAGGTTTAGGCTGAATATTAGGAAATATTTCCTCAATGAAAGGGTCATCAAATATTGGAATGGTCTGCCCAGGGCAGTGGTGGAGTCACCATTCCTGGAGGTGTTCAAGTGGTGTGTGGACCTAGTGCTTAGGGACATGGTTTAGCGTTGACCCTTCAGTGCTGCGTCAAAGGACTGAATGACCTTGGAGGTCTCTTTCAACCAGATAAATTCTATGATTCTGAAAGCAAAAAAAAAAAAAACAACC
This sequence comes from Indicator indicator, assembly GCF_027791375.1. Classification (NCBI taxonomy): domain Eukaryota; kingdom Metazoa; phylum Chordata; class Aves; order Piciformes; family Indicatoridae; genus Indicator; species Indicator indicator. The sequence continues at coordinate 18,392,049 of NC_072021.1, read as the reverse complement.
AACCAACCAACCAACCAACCAACCAAAAACCAGCACCAGGGACTGAGCAGTGCATACAGTGAACCGAACACGTGTCTGGCAATGTTCCCTGGCACTGTTTGATTCGCTGCATAGACGTAGACATAAATTCTATGTGAAAGCCACATTCATGTGGATATTAGGCAAATAGAAAGAAACCTTTGACCTTAGGAAGCACTTTCTTTGCTACTCTGTCACTTGAAGTGTGTATCCTGTAGGTGGTTGTGAGAAATCAGTACAAGGGTAGCCAGCCTGCTGCTACATCACTGGGGGATTATAGGGAAAGGATAGATGTGCCAATGTACACCTACCTAAATTTAACCTCACCGGTGAATTACGTTGATTGATATTGAAGTATGGCAGAGTTTCAGACAAATTAAGTGGAGAATTGCAGTGCAGAGGAATACTTCTCCCATTTCATGAAATCTTTTTATTTCCCTTCCAGGGCTTCAAAAAGGAAATAAGACATTCTTGCACACTGGGCTTTGAAGGTGAGCTGCTTTGTGAAACCTCCCTGCAGTGCTATGTTGCTGAAGGAAACAGTTCCAAGAAGTAAGCTGTGCTTTGTTATAACCTGTCATTTATGTGGCTGCAGAGGCTAAACACAAATCAAGCCATATCTTGAGTTATATCTGAAAACAAAAAAACAAAACTCCAAGCAAAACCAAATAAAAGTCTAACAGGAGCAGTTTCCCAGCTCCTGTATTTGCTTTCAGCCTTCTGACTTCAGAAGACCCAGACACCCTCTCTTTCTTCCCTTTGTCCATGAATTTGGAAGGTGAACAAGTCCTCATTAGGGCCCAGGAAGGTTCTTAGCCTGGAATATCACAGGCTAGGAGAAACATGGATGTTGGACAGTTATGCCTAGGGATGAACACAACAGCCCTGCTAGGAATAGGTAGAAGTCTCTTTCATTGCTTACATTGCTTGAACATCTTTCAGCCCTTCAGTCCAACAATGGCATAAGCTTAGTATTAATACTCACAGAAACAATAATAGATGTTTTGTTGCAGGGGCTGCTGGTTTTGTAGGTTTTACTCATCTTGTGTATCAGTACAGAACTGATGCATGCAAAATGGTTGCATCTCTTTTCAACGTAAAGCTCTGCACAAGGCCTTTTATTGTATATGTTAGTGATACAGGAATTATGTAAAAATGATTTGATATGATTGATTCATAGTATTTCTTACTTGAACTGTTGCAACTGAACAATATCAAACCTAGCTAACATTTATCTTCATTTCCTTTTGAAAATTGCTGTGAAATCACAAAGGTTTATCCAATGTCCATTGAATTCGGTGGGACATAAAAGGTCTTTTAATAACAAATTGTCTCTGGTGGATTAAATGGTTTTAGGTAAAAGGCAAATTAAATAATGTAAATTATCATTAGCCTAAGTGTTAATCTAATATTACTAGTTTTACTACAGTTTCCAGGACAGTCTGATCTCAGTTATACTGGCACAAATGCAGGTAACTGTTGACTTAGAGCTACTAAAGTTTTTTTGAATGTTTGCTAATGTAAGAGATGAACGTTTGGACCCCTTGTCCTCCTCTTGATGGGACTTAAAATGAAGGTTTCATTTGCTGGCTTCCCACATAGTATTTCTCATACACTCCACAAAAGTCAAACAAACTTCTATATTGGAGTCAACCTTGCTGCAGGACATTTTTGGTTTTCCCTTTTACCATTCTGTGCTCTGTCTTTGGAGAATAAAAAGTGATACAGTTGCACAATTAATAGCTTTTTACTTTACCATTGCTTAAATCCTCACTTTGTTTGAAAAGGAATGAGAAAAATGTAATTTCTAACACCATGGAATGATGACTTCAATATCTGTCACCCTAATAAAATCTAGGGGAAGTTTGTTTTTCTCAGGTAGTCTTGTATATGCGTAAATAACAGGGTTTATAAACAAGTGTCACCCATATGGTCACCCATCTGGTGGTGAAGAATCTCAAGAGAGATACAAATTAGTGGAAGCACAGACATAAAGTAAGAAAAAGCTACTAAGGCTGTTATTCATACAGTGTGCAAATGACAAATCCCACTATCACAATGATAACTGATTTTTTTTTTTTTCCTGAATTGTCCTTCATCTTGAACAATCCTGTGGTATTTACCAAGGGGGAATTATTATAAACATAACTATTTACTGAACGTTTGATCTATGGGGAAATTATAACTAAAAGAATTTTCTAGGAGAAAGTACAGAGATTAAGGGATGAATACCTACACAACCTTGCTGTTGCAGACTTATCTCTGATGGCTTAAATTCAGAGCCTTGGACACACGTTTCCAATGCAACAGAAGGGAGAAACTACACTTGTGGGAACAGCAACCACATGAACCGTATGCCCTGTGCTGTGAGTAGGTGTGTCATGTGAAATCAACAAGTCCCAGATGCCCCTTTTCAATTATTTCTCATGCAATTACCTTTGTACAACAGATGAAGGAGCAAGGTATTGAGATCAGCATGAGCACTCTCTGCAAACACACACATGCACCTTCATCCCATATTCTTGGTCATGGTAAGGCTTCAATTTAAAAGTTGTTTAGAGTGTGTCTGCACTAATAATTGCCATCATGTTTCGGGAGAGTTGGTAGATACAGCCTGACAGCCCTTAAACCTGTCTGCTTTTATATTTGGATTATCTTTGGATTCAGTGTTTCTAAAAAGAAACTACATTGTGTAAGGAGCCACAGAAGAAGCGGTTTTAAACTGTTTTAAAGCTATGTTCAGAGTTCCCCCAACAATGTCTTTTTACTGACAACACCTAGATGGCTGCACTCTGAGCATAAATACTTTTGTCAGCTTTCTGCTCAGCACAGTAGTTGCCCCAAGTCTAGTTTTGTGGTAGGTTATTCTCTCTGTCTCATGCCCACAGTCCAGACACTAAGCAAAGAATTCTGGATTCTGCCTAAGGGAAATCAGACCTCTAAATGTCACATATTAGCTTACAGGCATAGGAGTCTCTTACTGGATAGAACTTAGGAAGCAAAAAGTACATTTCGGGGAATGAATAACTTTGGTGTGGAAGTACTCATGTCCTTTTCAATGGCAAATGTAGGATACTGCCACTAATGATTTCTGCCAATTTTTATTACTTAAACAGTATTCAAATGTGATTTGAGGAAATTAGCTAACTAAAAGACTCTCAACTGAATATTTTGGAATACAGAATGATTAATCTTCTACCAAGATCTGAAAGAATTTCTGACGTATACAGTATTTTGATTGGTAGTCACGGGGAAGATTTTCAAAGGTCAAGACAGAAAAGGAATACAGAATTTATCTAGGGAAAGATTGGAGTTTTCTGTATAAGCAAGTTAAATCTACATCAAACCTAAAGAGAGGTTAACATTATTTAAATTTGCTGTGCTGAAAAACAAATGACTGTAATGTACCACAGTGGTGCTCTATATGTGCAATGAAGATTAGGTAGCTCAAGCTATTATTGTAGGTATATATGGTTATTGCAGAACTTTAGATCAGAATTTCAGTTTTTATAAGATATTCTGGATGCAGTTAGCTCCTATCATCCAAATGTCTGCATTAAAAGAAGCTACAGCAAATCACGGTTCTCCTCTGATTAGTGACTATAAAAGCTGGAAAGTATCATTCCAAACATGCAGTTTTCAGGGGCTTTGAGTCAAATGTGATCACTTTACCAGCAAAAAGATATGTACTCTTTTCTTTTCCTTAGCTGTCAGAGCTGGTAACTCAGTTTGGGATATAGCAGTCAAACTGTGCTTTTCTCTGCTGGCACTTTACTGCCAGCAGTAACAATTCAATAACACCTCCATAACCCTATTGCCATTTGCTTGTCCCTGAAGTTACACCAAGAGAAAATTCCTCTGCAGAAAATGTCCTTGTAGGAATGGAAGTTAGCATCATGTGGAGACAGTGGAACATACCATGAAGATAGTATGGATAAAAATGTGATGCCACCTATATTGTAATGATACAGAAGAAGTAGAGTCGTGTGTTATACAGTGGGTCTAGATACCAGAGCTGTCTCTTGGGGAGATGACTCCAGGAGTCAGAAACTCTCAGCACATAAGTACACACCAGAGCAAATGCGGTCCTGAAACACAAGTTTCAGACCCTTGATGGGCATGTCCATGTGGCACTTGCTGTGCAAAACCCCAGATCTGACCGTCACAGTGTGGGCACAAGGCTTGACTTTGTAGAGCTGGAAATAGTGAAGGGAAAAAACCTCCAATCCCTCAAATTTTAAACCAAACATATATTTAATATGAAAATCACTGATAAGAAATGCTTATGGAGCTCTGCACTCACTTGGAAGAGTAAATAGCTATCACAGAAAAATTATAGGTCTAAAATCATCCAGCAAAATAGATATAATGAGACACTGAGCTAAAAAAGAAATCTGTGCTTGCACTGTTAGGATGGATGGATGAAGGCTGTGCATCTGGGTCTCTGAATAGCACATTATTACTTATCAACCTAAGTGACATCTAAAGATATTTCTGCTATTATGTTACCCATATTTGATATTGCACTTCATGTGAATTCTCATCTAAATGGGTTACTGATTGTCATAATACAGTTTCATTTGAGTTTTTTTATTCTATTGACTTACGTATGACTATTTCGTATCCGTGCACAATAGTTACACATTCTGGTTGTTCTATTCTTACTGTATTCTCCCTCAGAATTTACTTGAAGGTGTGAAGTGAAAAGTGTGGAGTTTAAAACTTCAGAGAATGAAAGCGTAATTAGTAGATGAAGAGAAATGCTTGTGAGGAATCCAGATAGAACAATGACCCAGGTAGGAAGACATCTTCGTGGGGCAAGAGGAACTCACTGAGCTTGACACTGTTTGCATGTTACATGTGTCAATTTTTGAGATATTTGTGTTTAATAGTAGAGAAGCTGTTATTGCAGTCTACTAAAGAAGTGGTAAAAGAATCACATCAGATCTGGAAAGGAGGTGAGTAAACTTGAATGGCAGCCTGTGCTGCTGGATTAAGGGACTCTTCTCCATAATAGTGAGAAACAAGCATTTTCCTGCTCAAAGGACTTATTTATGGGCAAAACATCGATGTGATTCTTTATAATATTGATTTTTCTCTGGGAAGCTGAGATAGTGAGGATGATATTAGCTGGTACAGCAGTAAGAACAGCATTGACACTGGCAGCCTAATTGAAGTCCAGTGTAGGGGCCATTTATGACCAGAAATGAGAGACACAGGAGAGCACTTGAACTGCAATTTCCTGAAAAGAAACCTAGAGGTATGTTCAAAATGCTCTGTTGAAGCCTGAGCACTCAGCTGTGAGAAGGTAGATGGAGAAGGAGAAGTGGAAAGTTAAATTATAAGTTCTTCACAGCTGTAAGGGTCATGACAATACCTGGGAATGAAGCAGGGAAGTATCTTCTAAATTGCTGGAATATTAACATAAGACATGTTCCCAAGTTTAGAGGGTATACTTATTGTCTTGTTCTGTCCTATTTTCCCCTAAAATATTCTGCTGTTTTAAAGAATTACTGCCTTAAGGAACCCCACTGCTGACTGCTGAAATCTCTGACTTCCTATAATTTGACCAACTTCAGCCCAAAAATTTGAATTAGCAGTATCTTGGCAAATTCTAACAATGCTAAGGAATCTTATCAAAAGTCTTTTTAAAAATCCATACATATAATATAGCCTGCTTCTCCTTTAGCCACATGCCTCCTAAAACCCCATAAAACTGTGACTGTATTGGTGTATCAGGATTACCTCTGAGACAAACCCTAACAACTTTTATCCAATGCATTATGTTTATCCATGAACAAAGTGACCTTACTCTTTGTAACAGCTTTAGCTATGTTGTGAGTGATAGAAGCCAGACTTGCTGGCCTGTATTTCCCAGGACAAATAACTTAGAGAGTCTGTTATTGCTTCTACACTGGAGTCACAGTCTCCTATCAAGATAAAAATGTCAAGACATAGCACTGTGGAGTGACAACAATTATTATTTGACATCCTTATGTGGAGAATACTGTGGGTATACAGTAGATTGTCATTATGGCATATACCCCCTAAAAATTAAGGAAAAGTGCTAATTTTACTATTGATAAATTTATAATTAACTTTCTTTGCTCAAACCCTTTTGTTCTGGGCATTGTCAGAAATTATTCTACTAAAAATCTTCTTTTTCTACTGTCTGATGTAGTGTTTCATTCATCTGAAAAGTGATGTTTATTTAACAGACAAAAAATGCAGTTTATGATATATACAGCGAGACAAGTCTTTAGCAGCATAAATCAATATGACTTCTTTGAAATTCATGAAGGTATGTTAGTATGTCAGAAACTGATGTGACCATTGCCTATTATCTTTGTATATCTGTGTAAGGCCTATTTTGGTCACATACAAAATCTCATTTAAGGTCTCATTTCACTTAAGTATTTTAATAGTTGCCAAAACTTAAGCATGTCACTCAGTTGATTGCAGCAGGATTTATAATGTATTTAGGCACCCTGCTGGACCATGATAAGCAAAATAAGTGAGGGTTATAAAGCATAGTTTTAAACAGCAGAATATGCCTACAGCATACTGGAATACTCTGAAATGTATTTGCTCCATTTTCTCCACAAAAAACAAAGCGAAAAGCAAAAAAGCAGCTTCTCTGCAGGGTCCCTGGTGAAAGGTTTGTAAAGTCAGCAAATTCCTTTACTCTTTGCTTTACAGTGCAGTACCTTCACTTTTCAGTTGCTTTCCCTATAACACAGACCTGTTCTTTGCTGCTTGACCTCCTCTGTTTCTGTAAAAATTGCTCTTTTTTAAAAGCCCTTCTCCTCAAAGATTGTCAAGTGCTGTGGTTTCTATTTTCAGCTTGCAGTTAAAAGTGCTTTGTTATTTTCACAATCCTCCTTTCTTGTGACTTTTACTCTACACAAAGGCTATCAAATTCTTATCACAAGAATCCTGGCAAAAACTTTCATCAAATTAGGCCAACTGAACGTAAGAATGAATCTTATCATGTCCCTGATTGCATTTAGAACAATATACTGTAGGAACCAAAAAGTAAAAATGTGCAAGAGATGCTCAGAAAACTAAGCACAGGAGAAGGATTTTTATGGCAGTGCAGTATTGTCGTTTCACAGTCCAATTTGCTAAAAAAAAAAACCAAAACAAAACACCAAAGGAAGATTTCAGTGTGATCCACCAACACCATTAGTTACTAAATGTGGAGCACTTTGAGAAAGACAGGTGTTACAAACCAAAAGACTTGTGTAAATGTGGACAGAAATATACATACACATATGGTAAACATGATTCTAGAATAAGAGAGGGTGCACATGTACAAATGGATGAACCAAGCCCTGCATGCATGACATTATTCCATAGGGTTTTGTTTCCTTTTGAAATGACTGAGAGACTGTTGGTAGATTTTTCCATCCAGGAAAGTGAATCAGTTGTGCTGGACCCTCTGTGTCTGGAAGATTCACCAATGCTCAGTAAGTCTTTGTCAAAACTTACCCTCTGGATATTTTACAGTTTCAATTATTAAAGAACTATACTAATTTTATAGCTCATCCAACTTAGATTTGTTATAAGTGTATTCTCTTTCCAACTATGTACTTCAATAAATAGGAGACAAAGTTGCCAACTGATTACTTATGATTCATCTTCCTTTCACGCTGCTGTTTAGAGTGCACAGCATGCAGCAAGCCACAAAATATTTTTTTCTAAAATAGGTTTGTTATGTACCATAAAAGATGGTGTGACACGGTAACTGTGACATGGATGGGATGTAGGAAGCTGTAGATCCAGTTGTCAATCCTTCACTAGAATCTATCAAAAACCTTTAATCCCTTACACTTCTCTCCACCTAAACTCCACCTCAGGAATGTGTGATAATTAACCCTTTCTTCCCCTCTTCTATTATGTCTTTTGCTGCTGTTGCTCTATTTTTCAGTAAATCCTCAACAGCTCAATAAGCTTCGATCTTTATTGCCTCACCATTGATCAAATCACTCACCAAATGATGCTAATACTGTGTTATTACTTGCCTTTTGTATAATGGGGGGAAAAAAAAAGAAAATTACCACTAAACTGTCCCTTGAGTCCAGACCACACTTTCAAGACTATGCTTTCAGCAGATCTGCTTTTTGTATTATTCTCTCCCCTTCTGACTACCATTTTTATCTCCTGACATTTATGTGGTGTCAGCACTTCAGCCACAAAGTGTAGAAAAATATTTACGTTGTTTGCCTCAATGTCTTGCTCCCAGTTACAGCAGATGTGTTTGCATCACTTTTCAATTCAGAGGTGTGAAAACAGATTCAAGTTATGCTAAAGGCTAGACTCAGCTTTCTGCTGAACAAATTGTTCTCTGCTTGCTGACAATGGTAGATGCTTTTGAGTGCATGTAAGAATAGCATTGGTATTAAGATTACAAGATTTATGGGGCAGTGAAGATGTCTTTTTCTTCTGCCAGAACACGTGTCTGAATCAAACAGTCCCATTCATTCACATAGCTGTAATAGGCCTAGTGAGGAAGCTCAATGAGTACTCAGCTGCAGGGTATGCTGATTGGAAAAGGTTCAATTTTTTATTTCCTTATTGCTGTTGCAAAGTAAGTTAAAGCATTTTTTCTGAAATGAAATCAATTGCCAAAAAAAAAAAAAAAGTCACGAGAAAATATTTTGGATCTAGATTTGTGGGAAAAAACACTTTGAAAATTTGGGTTAGAATATTTTTGTTTATTATTTTGTGGGCTTTGGGACATTATTTTGATGTTATTGTACAATACATGAGAAAAATGTATTTATTACAGCAGCATTGCTGCAGCTGGATGTGCTGTTTTCCTGGGGTGAGGGGGTGGGGAGCGTGGGGGACCAGGGTCTATTTGCAATTTTCAGTGATCTCACGACTTCAGGTTTACCATAAGTATATTGACCAGAATTGTCCCTGTCTCCTGTTATAGTGAAGCAACTGATGCTTTGTAAGTTGAAGTTACTGTGGTTCATGAGATGTAAACCAGCTCCAAAATGTATTAATTTGCTAGAGGTGGGACACTTGAATTGTAAGTATTTTGAAAGACAGTAAACGGTCTTATGTGGGGCTTCATAATTACAGGTGATGCTTCTGAAGGAGATTCCTGTTTGCTGGAGAAAGATTATAGACTTATAGCTTCATAGAATCATTTATGTTGGAAAAGGTCAAGTCCAACTATTAACCTAGAACTGTTGAGTCCACCACTAAACTGTGGCCCTCAGCACCACATCTACACATCTTTTAAAGTTTTCCTTTCAGCCACTTTTCTCTCTGGACTAAGCAAACCCAATTACCTCAGCTGCTACTCAGAGGACTTGTTCTCTAGATGCTTCACCAGCTTTATTGCCCTTATTTGGATCTGCTCCAGCACTTCAATGTCTTTCTTGTAGTGAGGGGCCCAAAACTGAACACATTATTCCTGATACAGAGCAGGATGCTGTTGGCCTTCTTGGTCACCTGAGCATGTGTTGGCTTATGTTCAGTCATCTTTCGACCAGCACCAACAGGTCCTTTCCTGCCTGGCAGCTTTGCAGCCTCTCTGGCCACAGCCTGTAGTGTTTCATGGGGTTGTTGTGACCCAAGTGCAGGACTTCATACAACTGATTTTGGCTCTTCGATCCAGCCTGTCCAGATCCCTCTGCAGAGCCTTCCTACCCTCAAGGAGATCAATATTGCCACCCAATTTACAGTCATCTGCAAACTTACTGAGGGTGCACTCAATCCCTTCATCCAGGTTATTGATAAAGATATTAAAGAGAATTGGCCCCAGTACTGAACCCTGGAGAACACCACTTGTGACCAATTTGGAAAAAAAAAAAATCTGAAAACCTGTTTAGAAATTATAATTATACATAAAGAAATAATAAGGAATTAAAAAGAAAGAATTACAAACTTACCAAAATAAGACATCTGGCCATTCACCTTCTTGGCAAAAGCCTCTGGAAATGATAGATGGCTCATAGGCTGGCACAAAAGCAATGGGCTGTCAGAGCTGTAAATTCCTCTGTTGTCTGAACACCCAGATTAAAGCCTCAGTGCTGTTCCTACAGCCCATGAACTAATAGCAAGCTCAGTACATTGTCAGGAAGAGCAAGCAAACTGATACAAACTAAATTTGCTTAACTAAATTAAATGCATGGCAGTACTAAGAGAACTGAGTTCAGAGCCTTCAAAACAAGTAAAGGGGAAAAAGTATAGGCTTCTTTCCCAGAGAGAAAACAGACAAGGTTTAAAGGGAGACTTCAGGAAAGAAAAATCTTTTAAATATAATGTGCATATGCACTGAACACTTCATGTTTTTTAACATAATCTGGATTTGTTATTGCTTGGAGGGTGGGCAGGGATAAGTCTGAGAAGGATATATGCTGGATGAAAGTAGAAAGCTTTCAAAGATTTAACCATGCAGTAGAGAGGAGAACGTGCCCTTCAGTTTTTTTCCTTTCAATAATACAAGTGTCAGAAACACACAGTGGCAGAGGAGCACTTGGAAGGAAAATACACAGTAATTACTTAGGCTTTTGAGGTTCCATGGAGATTTTTTTGCAAACCCAAGTTTGCCAGTTGCACTGTTGTGACTCAAAGTGAAATTTATCTGTAAATATTGGTTATCTCAGTATGGCAGCCACCATTGTCTCTGATTCCTTAACTATGCTACCCTCAACCAGAGAGACTAAAATAGCTTTGACACTGCCTTGGCTTGGCTTGATCTTGCAGAAATTACTCAGGAAAGGAAATCCAAAGAGATCACATTTTTTTTCCATTCATCATAATATTTCTGATAGATTCTGCAATATTTTTTGTTTATATTTTTTTCAGCTCTGTGTGTGTGGCAGGGTATGTGTGTGTGTCTCCCCTGTAGAGTGGAAGGAGCCCAACACCTCTACAAGAGAACCATTCTGTCATGGATTCCAAAGTTTCTTGCTTCTCCTGCCTACTCTATGGTAGTCCTGCAGCTGGAACTACGGTGCTTCCACAGGAGTTTTTCCAGACACAGAAAGTCACCATAGAAAAGTAACAGAAAATCTGACTGCACTAATAATATCTCCCATTTTCCCCAGGGCTTCTTCCTATAACTTAATCCATCTCTTCATCTCTGCTCAGATTTTCTTTTTCATCCCATCAGTCTTGCTTTGAATTGAGAGCAGATTGAACTGTAGAGTTGAACCATGGGCAAGCGGAAGAATCAGCAACAGAAACCTAGAAATCTGTTCTTCTACCTGACTGGTAAAGTTGTCAGCTCTTCCAGGCTGTTATCTCTGAAGGGTGGCCAATTTTCAACCTGGTTGCACGAAACATATTTATGAAATACTTCACATGTAACTTGTTTGGAAGAGTATTCTGACATATAGCTCTTCTCCCAGATCCACAAAGTAGTGAAATGAAATCTGTATTTAATGAATTAAAATTTCAACTAGTGTAAGCAGTTCCATGTCTAATGCAGCCAGCTCTTGCCAGGATTGTCCATAAAACAATTGCTTTCATCCAACATTTATTTCTTGAATAAAGCCATAGCTGAGACCACTGTTTTCATGCTGAGGTTGTTAGCAAACTGAAATCAGACAGAAAAATCTGGACTTTCCATCAGGACAGCAACGCAGAATGCATTAACAAGAACAAAGCAGGACAAAAAGAAATTGTACGTGTATTCCTTTAAATTAAGGGGATTACTGTAATGGGACATCTGGTACTTTAAAGTGCAGATTGCAAAATAACTATGCTGTATCATTTTAATCCCCATAAACGAATGCTCCCTTCCAGCTTCCTTTCCTGTATTAGTTATTCTCCTCCTTGCTGTCCTTGTATATGGGAAGAACAAATCCAAGGACAAAATGTTGAGAAGCAATTTGATTTTGTAGACGTTTTGTCAAGCTCTATCCCCTGAACTTCTGTGGATGTGGAAGAGGAGTGAGGCTATGCTGTATGGCTAAATCACATGCTTTAACATCTCAGCTTCAGTTCAACACGACACGACTTCAGGCAGACCCAGGATTTCATATGGGAACAGTTAAATAACTGAGAAATCTAAAGCAGAGCAGAACAAAATCAGGCAGTGAGGGGTAAATGCCTACAGGCAGGTCAAATCTACAGAAGAAAGAAAATTGCAAAGCTATATCTTCTGCATAACAAAAGCAACATGCTCATGATGAAGGCTGGCTAAATTTATACCTGTTTTGGATAGGAGATAACAATTATTTCCATTGTAATCCTGGATAATTCCTCAGTATAATTATCAGCCTCACCAAAGTTTATTACACACATGGTGGATGGAGATTTGAGAAGTCTGGATAGTTGCTACCCTCTGGATCAGGGTAGCATTCTGCCTTTTTTTTTTAATCTGTTATTTCAAAAAGCAGATTATTTCCTATTTTAATTCTAAAGAAGACTCTTCAGAACAGATAAATAATCTTACTCTGGGCTGATAGTTCATATCTGTGTTTGAAAAATAAAATGTTTTAAGTTTTATTGCAGAAAAGACAGATTTATCATACTGATTACTATGTTTATTTCTAAACATAGTTTTTATTAAACATGCATTTACTGTATAAGAGAACAACCATCTGTGAATTTCTGAATTTCATTAAACAGATGATAAGTGTTTAGTGATAATGATTTCATTAAACAAATGCTAGTAGTTTGCTGTCTGTAGGGTTAATACTTCATATACAAGAATTATCATAAACTAGTACAGATTTAAACAATTTTTGAGCTGGAAATAGTCCCAAACCTTTATCATTTGTTTAGTCAATTCTGATTAATTAAGAAAAACAGGTTACATGTCTTAATTATTAAAAATTCTTCTGAAATTAAACCAGATATAAACATCATGGGGTTTGTAACTTTTGCAGTTTAATTTGGAAATGGCTAGCACTGCTTTTTACATCAGTTTGTGTGACCATGATTTTTTTTGTAAACACAGCTGTTCTCTCACAAAGGAAAGGAAAGACTTCTTTATGTCTTTCAGTGAAAGATTTCACCAAAAGGCTTTCAAACAGTCTGACAGTCATTTTGATGCACACTTTGAAAAAGAAGCAGCACTTTGCCTTTACTTATTATAGCTTTTCAGGTGTCAAAAAGAGTCTGAGTCATCAAATCAGAGATATAGCCAGCAGTGTGCCCAGGTGGCCAAGACAGCCAATGGCATCCTGGCCTGCATCAGGCATAGTGTGGCCAGCAGGAGCAGGGAGGTCATTGTACCCCTGTACACAGCACTGGTTAGGCCACACCTTGAGTACTGTGTCCAGTTCTGGGCCCCTCAGTTTAGGAAAGATGTTGAATTGCTGGAGCATGTCCAGAGAAGGACAACGAGGCTGGTGAGAGGCCTTGAGCACAAGCCCTATGAGGAGAGGCTGAGGGAGCTGGGACTGTTTAGCCTGGAGAAGAGGAGGCTCAGGGGAGACCTCATTGCTGTCTACAACTACCTGAAGGGAGGTTGTAGCCAGGAGGGGGTTGGTCTCTTCTCCCAGGCAACCAGCACCAGAACAAGAGGACACAGTCTCAAGCTGCGCCAGGGGAGGTTTAGGCTGGAGGTGAGGAGAAAGTTCTTCACAGAGAGAGTGGTTGGCCATTGGAATGGGCTGCCCAGGGAGGTGGTGGAGTCACCATCCCTGGAGGTGTTCAAGAGGGGATTGGACGTGGCACTTGGTGCCATGGTTTAGATAGGCATGAGGTGTAGGGTGACAGGTTGGACTCGATGATCTTTGAGGTCTCTTCCAGCCTTCTTGATTCTATGATTCTATGATTCTATATTAAGTGAGCAAAGCCAAAGGTGGGCACTGACAGCTTGAAGTACCATAGTGGACTCCCACTGCAGAGCAAATGCTGACAAAGAACATCAGCCAACATGGGAAATGGGAACCTTGAAGGCTTGAAGAGTTTTCTACTTGTTCCTCTTGCTCACATTTGCAGAATCCATTTCTCTTATGTGCCATGATGTAGCTGCTGACAACACAAATGACAGTTTCAGATGACCTTTGTTCTCTTCCTTTAACTTCTGGCTCTTCTATCATTTGCAAAAGCCTGAGGTGGAAATATCTACATGCCCTTGTACTCTTCCTTGCACTGCCCTCCTGGGAGCACACCTCTAAGAGGAACCAATGAGTAGAACAGTGGAATTTTGTTTTGGTTTGGTTTTATTTGCATATCCCCAGGGTTTCCAGCTGATTTAATCTTTATTCCAAGTTTATAGTGCAAATTTTGTTGTTAGCCAGTAGTACATGACCCTGCATTCAGGACAAGTGAGTATCACTTCCCTTCTAGTGTGGCATGACTCAGACAAACACCGCTCCTCTGGATCCACCCAGTCCTGACCTGGGTAATCTGAATTTAGGTCAATGGAGAATTTCAGTATCCATTTTATGCTGTGTTCAGTAATTAAGATATTAATCATAAATCTGAGGGAACTCTGGAGACCTTTCCTAGCACCTTCTCTTCAGTGTGACATCTCTCTGATGGAATGCAGCTGGGTACCAGTTTCCCTTAGCTAAATCTCTTCCCTTTACAGATGTTATACTGGTGTTTCCCCATGTGGCACCGTGTCTAATGCCCTAGTTAAATTTGGACAGATTTCATCTACTGCATTTCCTTTGTCTGGGCAATCAGTTATGCTGTCGAAGAGAGGTATCTGATTATTCAAATGTTATCAATCCTCTGTAAACTATTTAGCATTTTATCTCATGTTCTGTTTACCTCATGTAACTAACAGTCCTCAATTATATATTTTTTTAAATCGACTGAAATATTTAAGCCAAAACTTTGGACCATAACTTATTCCAATCATTTGCCTTTTCCCTCACTTGATGATGAATTGTCCTCCAGGTGTACTGGAAAAAAACCCTTCCTTGTCATTTAGCACATCTACATCTGGCAGACCTCTTGGAGCCTGGAGAAAGGGTGATCCAGCCTGCCCACTTGACATCTTTCCACATCAGAGATGGATCTTTCCTTTTCTAGAACTTCTGATCATTCCGTTGCCCTATGTTTAATACTCAGAGGGCAAAAAACAGCTTGGAGAAATGCTTTACCTAGTGTTCACCAGGAGTAAGTGTTCTTTACAACTCTCTCTGTGGCTGCAGAGAAACACTGTGCTATTTTTCTTTACATAAAGGGGCCATTCATTACATCCAGCCAAAGTAGCTGCAAACAGCATTTTGACTGTGAAAGCACAGAGGACTTCCCAGACTTAGATGAAAGTAGTTGAGATTTATATAATTCTTGTTTGAATTCATTATACATGCATGGGTACATGAATCTTGCAAGAACTTTTTTTAACTATGTATTTTGGTGCCTAAGGAATACCATTCTGCAGAGATAAAAGTCCAGATCCAGCAGACCCTTATATCAGAAATTCTTATCTAATTTTCAACATTTATAGAGCGATAATTAACTTCCTCCTCTCATCCTCCATTGTTTTAACAAGGAGTTGGATAAATTTGTTGGTTTAAGGTTTTTCTGGGTTTGTGGGGGGTTTTTTGTTTGGTTTTTTTGTGTTTTTTTGTGTGTGTGGTTCTTTTTTACAGGATGTAGCAAAAGTTTTTCTAAAAAAAAAAAAAAAAACACCCAAAAAACCCCAAAAAAAACCCAGTTTGAGATCCAGTTAACCCTGGCTGGTAATTCAATTCCCTCACTGGCTCATACTGGGATTCTAGTCAGGTCATTTCTCTCAGCATGTTGAAAAGTCTTTGACAGGTTAGTTGCCTTCATTTCTGATTGCTAAACATCTAATAGGAGAAAGTAAGTACTCAATTTCAGTGATCTAAAACCACCTTACTGTGAGGTCAAAGAGAGAAGAGTCAAGAGGATGCCAGGCTCCTGGCTAGTAGCTTTTGTCTACTGTGAGATGTACTGTTCAGAAACCTTACGTGTACACAGGCACTAAATAACAGTACTAATAGAAATGCTATGATACACTACTGTCTATAGCATTACAATTTACCATACTTCTGCAGATCAGATGAATGGAGAAAACACAAGAGATTACTACTCTGTGGGAGCCTGAATCAATCCCTCCCCATTCTCTACCAGACCTGGAAACATCTGGCTCTTGCAAATAATCTTTAATCAGATAGGTCACACCATTAAAGTCAATGGCTCCTTCTGTGAATAAGAACTACTCAGCAGGCTTAACATTTTCTGGGCTGATTTCTAAGTCTTAAAATGCTCATGAAAAAAAAAAACAAAACAAAGCATAAACAAACAACAAAAAACAAAACCAAACCACCACTACCAACAAAAAAACCACAAAATGCTTTTTATAAATTTTTGTTGCTGTACTTCATGTTTCACTACAGAGTGACATTTATTAGGGGGAAAAAAATAAAAAAAAAAAAGAAAAATATAAGCAGGACCCAGATGGCATTGTGCTTTTTACATAATTGCAAAATACTCATGTTACAGGCAATTTTCATTAGGCACTAATCAAACTTCTGTAATCCTGTCATTGCACTGTCAGTATGACTATCACATCTGTTTAACAAAAAGTTGTATAACAATCATAAAGAAAAATAGACAAATTAATGGCTGTTTCAACAGAGAGACTGAAGTGCAAAAGGTCCTGCTGCAAATGTAGTTCTCAGCATGTGAAAAGTCAGGATGAATTGCATCATCAATGTGAAATACTCTGGAGAAAAGCAAGTGGTATGACAACAATCAGACAAGATCACAGGAGCAGTTAAGCCAGCTACCAAAGATTTTACCATGTCCCTTGTGAAAATCTGAAAGTAGCACTCAGAACCTGCTGTGTTTCCTTTCTTTGCCATGCAGAGAACAATAACACTTGAGAGCATCTTTGTTGCATGTGGTTTGGTGAAGAATTTCTGGGACATGAAGAAAGAATCAAAATATAACAGGAACATTAAGAGAGAAGCAGAGTGTTCTTGCAGCATCCCAGAAAAAAAATCATAAATTTAGCACCACGGGCTGTGCAGGAAGGAAAGGAGACTCACAATTCAAACCTTGCAATGGCTGCACAAACCAGCATTGAAACTGCCAAGTGCTGCCCTAGGATTAGTGTGCAGCAAGACAGACACTGTAGATGGCTGGAGAAGTGATAGATATGATCAGCACAGAAAACTGCTACAATCATCCTCAAATCAGAAAAAAAAAAAAAAAACAGTTATGGCTACAGCCTGGAAAAACCTACATGAAGACCTTGCCCTAAATCTTCCTGGGTCTACAGACTATAGTGATCATTGTTGAAATCTGGCATTTGGTAAGGGTAATTTTGTGTGAGGAGCCATGATGTCTGTCCCTTTACTTAACACCATGGGACTTTGTAACAACTGGTCAGAACAATCTCCAGCTTCAAATTTTCACTTTCCAGCCAATCTACTGCAAAGGTCTGAAGTGAACACCCTGGGGAGGGAGATTCTCAAAGTTGCTATGATTTTGTGTCCCTTTGTAGCTGAGGAATGTCAGATCCTTTGACTTCTCTGTGCACATGAAGCAATGGATGGCAATTCTGATGCCCTAACTACTGCAAAACCAAGGAAGCTACCTGTCTTTGGTTTCAGCCTGACACTGCCTGTCTTCAGGGCAGCAATTTTGGCTGGAAGAAGTCAATCTCATCACTCCTTTGCATACGAATGGCTTTCAAGTTCATTTTGCCTAAGCCATGCTAGCCTTATAAACCACTGAATCCTAGGTGGCCTTAAAACACCAGCATGGCTTTTTAAGCATTCAGGACCACATTCATCTCGTGTATAATCCCCAAGGCATCTAATTGCTACCTGTTGGCTTTCACATGCTGTTCAGGTCCTTATCTATAGAGGAAGACCTGAAGTAGAATTTTCAAAGGCTTTTTCTTCTGAGCACAGCTAAAATCTTACAGAAGAAACACCTGGAGCCCAGTCAGTGTCTGCTTTCTAATGTGGCCATTGCACTGATTTATGATATGTGAGGCGTGGATTCAGTCTTTTATTCTACAGAGATCTTTGAACCCACGCTCCAGGCAAGGAGCCAACCACAAGGGTACTGGAGTCTTTGGTGTTAATTTCTTATCTTTGGGGTTTGGTTCCATTCCAAACTTTTAGGAGTAAGTAGTTTTATAGTGCAGCTAAGTGGTCTAAATATTTGTCTATAGACACAGGCTTTATTTTGTTGTTTGTTTGGTTTCTTTCCTGGGCCATGAACATTTTGTTATTTTTGGTAACTAAAAACTGGTGCAGAAAAGTGAGAGCTCTAGAGGATTTCAATAAACTCTTTCACTGATTCTTTGTGAGAGTTTGGACAGTCCTATGCTTCAGTGTTGATGTGCTTTCAAAAGACAGAGTGCAAGAGCATGAAGATCTGTGTTGACAATGATTTTTTCATAAAATCTGAGGTCTTGCCTACCATAGGTCATTCTGAAAATCTCCAAAGTGAGTATTTTCAATGAACTTGAACTTTGGATACAGGAGAAGACTGATAATACACAGAGATTAACAAAAAATCCCAAACAAACAATTCCCAGACTGAGAAATCTCTACTGATTACAAATTCTACATAAAGCATTCATACATAAAGTCACAAAAGAATACGGTGGCAACAAAGAACAGCACAAGATCAAACTATTATAAAAATCATATGCTGTCTTTATTGCAAGCTTTATAATCTCTCTTGGTTAAAGCACTGTGGAACTGTTATTTTCCCTCCGATACAAAACCCCTTGACTTACAGGAAAATTTCACTGAGAAAATATATTGTATATGTAAGCAAAACAAAGTACTGCTTTTTAAAATAGAGCATTTGACATAGATACAAGCAAATAGAAAGCATTCAATCCATAACCAACAATAAAATGAACACTTGAAGCTAAGCAAGAAAGTCTCAAAGCAGGAGTCAACAGTGTGCAAAAAAAAATTGAAGAATCACTGCGAATATTAGCACCTTCCTCTAAACTTGCTGGTTCCATTTTCTCACCTCTCTTTGTGTTACAGCAGTGTGCTAATCCTCCTGTATGGGACATCTCTAGTTTATTGCCTTTTCACTCAGAGCAGCCTCAGTCTTAGAAGTCTTTAAACTCTTTCACACACATTAAAGTGACTATCGTTGAAACCTTATTTTGCTTTATATTTCTGCTCTCTACTCTTCTTAGAAGTGCTGTCTCTCCTCTCCTCACATAGTCAGTTCTATTGAGTTTCCAAAACAAAATGGACAAAATGCAGTTCATATGTGAGCTCAACTCTAGTTAATAAGAATTTGCAGGGACAATGTCCTAGGAAATCCTGCATAATCTCTGCCTGAAATTCCATAAGGATCTGGGTGTCCCAATAGTCCTGCCCCATACTTGTTATCTGAGTGAGATGCCTGGGATTGTCTGACACATGTCAAAATGCTACCAGCACCTTTGTTCTGGCAACAGAATCCCATTCCTATAGTAGGATCCACCTCACCCAAGTTCAGCTGTCAATATTGATAGCCTTATTGAATTTATTTGCCTGTTCAGTGGAGATCCAGTTGACAGCTGGTGGCATTTAGAGTATGAATCACTACACCAAATGTCAGCATCAGTTTTAAGAAACAACGAACTATGTTCTTTGACATGTTGGGACCACATAGTAACTTGTATACATTGACTAAACTCTGTGAATCCCACCCTGTCCCTGAATGAGGCAGTACATATCCATAATGTTTTAAGGTAATCGATTTGGATTTTTTTAGTACAGCCTTGCAAACTCTGCAAGGAGGTATTGTCTTCAACACAGATACTATTCTGGTGGGACTTTCCAGGACTCTTTTTAGATGATATACTCAGTTGGAGCATGCTTATTAATCTATAAAAGTGTGCCTGGCAAATCTGTTAAACTCAGGCCAGATCTTGCAGATGAATATACCCTCTAGCATGGTCACTCATTTCTTTAGAAGCATGGATGAGACAACTTCATGCTTGCAAGCTGCAGGTCTTCATTCTTTGTGAACTGGATAAGTGTGTATGTCAGGGAAAAGGGGAGGGATGAGGGACACATTTAATCTGGTGTGCTCACTGATATATAACTGTTCTTCAGGACTTCAAACTAGCTGATGACTACTCAATATAAAGAAAATAGTCATTTTCTTTTTCACACGCTCTGATGGTTTTCTTTACAAGTTAGAAGAGAGGCACATGGATAGGAAGTTTCATATTATGGTTAGGAAACTTGTTTCTTCTAGTTTTTCTCACTTTTGTTTTTCCAATCATTTTGATTAAATTTTCTCTCATGATCTTATTTTTTTCTTGGACATCTAAGAGGTCTTAAAAAAAAATAATCACAGCTGATACTAGGGCAAAGGATTGCTGTGAGTTTTATTGGCTTCTTTTTTTTCTATAGAAGTTACAGCTGTAGAACTTTAAACACTACATAAAACACCAAAATGACACTGAAATGGTGTAATAATATAACATTAAAAAATGCTGCCCTAAATTAAAATTTGCATTTATTCTTGCCTCTGTGTGCTGATCCATTTTTTAAAGCACTTGCAAGATTTGTTGTTATTCTGAGGCTAGAGAATAGACTCCAGTACTCTCATGGAAGGACATATTGTTTTTCCTACTGGTTGATAAAAGGAAGAGAAAGGGAATTAAGTTCTGTCACATAAATAAGTAAGTAATAACAATAATCATTTCTTGGGGAAAATGCAAGGTCAGTTAGTGTTCTTACATTGATCAAAGTGGTTACTTCCTCCCTCTTTCTGTTTTATTGAAATATTTTTTGGCCTAATCCTGCTGTTATGAGGTATTTCTATTAGAACCCAAATTGTCTATGTGATGTGAGAATCAGCTCTTCTCAGGGTTCACATCTACAATGATGTCCAAAAGCCAGATTTTTTTGGAAAGACATTTAAGTCATAGCCTATCTATTATATTTTCTATTATATTATATGCTGCAAGAGAGCTGAAACCCCCGAGCCAGAACCATTCCTCAGTGCAAGTTGCAGTAAAATTTCCTTTTTAGCTATGTCTTACTTATAAACAATGCAACAAGTAGGTGTCAGAATCTGTAGAAAGACAGAGGTAAGAGAAAACAATGGAGCAGGAGGAAGGGTATAAGTTCAGACTGATTATCTTTAAATTTATCTATTTGGAGTTTAGTAAGTTAGCATCAGATCTATAGAATGAGAGAGATACAAACAGCCAAAGATTCTTGTCTTCTGGACAGTCCTTGTAATTTGTCACAGGAAGCACAGGTGGAAGGCATCCTTGAAGAGACTTTTGAGAAGGACTTGAAAGAGAGATGTACTTTAGGAAGTGTTCCCAAGTTGTAGGTTAAACATAAAGAGTTTGTTGAAAAGCATACAAGGGATTCTGTAGGAGAGTGGTGTGAACAGGAGAGACCTGGGAAGAGAGAGGTCATGAAAATGTACAAGGGCAAGTGCAACTATTTTTGTACAGATAATAATGCAGAAGTAACCTTCGTCTGATGTCAGTGACTCACAGAGAAATTGTGAAGGGACTCAAGAAAATAGATATGGTGCCTATAAAAAGCTAAGTGTTATCAGAGATGAGATTCAAGAGTAGGGTAGCAATCAAGAGGTCAGGGGTGAAATCTAGACTAATGCTCTTTCTGCAGTGCACGTGGAAAAGATGGCATGGGTAAGAGGCGTAAGCAACCCATTTTGTTCCAGCTTACACTTAGTTGCTAGCAAGGAGAGAAGTATCACAGACAAAGATTGGTAGAAGAGACATGCTGGGGACTGAGAAGCATGCTTGCAGGCACTAGTCAAAATTATTTGAGTAAAATCATGGCCTCAGCCCTGCAGATGCTGAGGACTCCATGGAAGTGCAAAGGTAAAAAAATAAAACAGTAAAATTTCAATAATGTAAAAAGTAAAAGCATGAGCAGAAAACAGGAAGGGGTGGCCTGTAATTATAGGCTGTCTACTTACAGAGAGACAGAAAAACTCTGATTTTAAGGAAGAATGTGTCTGGCTGTGTGAAGTGTTGTGGTAGTTTTAGACTATGCCTTTAAAATTTTTCACAGATCTTGAGCAGAAAGTAGAAAAATGTAAATAAATCACTATTGGGTGTAAAAACAAAAATAATAATTATTCTAAACAATTCCATTGGAGGGATATCTCCCATAAGATTTGGTTCCCAAAACAATCTTTTGTCTTCTTGCTTCAGATTGGGAGATACTAACTTGCTTCTGCTTGACCTTGGCTGCATCGCTTTTATTTTGGCTTCTTTATTTTGGCTTTATTTTGCTTCTTCCTCTCTTCCCTTTGTACAGGGGGGGGAGGGAGAAGCCATTACAGCTTCTTCCTTGTGTCTGAGGGGTCAAGGCAAATGAGAAGAAAATAGGCACTTGAGTTTTATTATAACTAAGAGCTCTTCGAAGACCTTGAACAGCAAAGCAGAAAAAAGACATGGACAATCAGAAATGGTTCAGAATCCAGAAGGAGCTCAACACCTCCTGTAAATAGATCTGCCTACCATTAATTTTATTTATCCTGTGAAGTCTTGTAGGACAAGAACAGTATTTCAAAAACTGTACTCCATGACTGAGAAAAGCATCACTGGGTTCTTGCCTTAGAATACAACCAGACTTCCTGACATTTACAGGAGATATCTCAAGGTCATTTATAGAACTCAAAGACTGGGCACTTTCAGTCTCTGCTTTTTGACTTCAGCTTTTGTTTCAGTGACATCCTCTGTTGGTTTGGGTAATGGTAAGTGGCAGACTGACCAGGAGCTCCCACCTCCTCCCACACAGGGGACTCCATGCGCTTCATCTAATTACGAATTGGAGGCTGCTATGCTGTCCCTTGAAGTGAGTGCAAGTCAGGAGTCAATTGTCCATTCTAATCAGATTTAGCCAGAATATATGCTACATGAAGTTTCAAGTGACTAGAATTAGCTTACACACAGTAAACATTTCAGGTCTAATCTGATCATTTTAAGTGAAAACTAGTGAGCTTTAACTGTAGGGAAGAAAAAG
Organism: Indicator indicator; assembly: GCF_027791375.1. Classification (NCBI taxonomy): domain Eukaryota; kingdom Metazoa; phylum Chordata; class Aves; order Piciformes; family Indicatoridae; genus Indicator; species Indicator indicator. The sequence goes on along the minus strand of NC_072021.1, from coordinate 18,369,130 downwards.
CCACACTATAATCGATAAACAAGGAATGATCTGAAAGAGGAGACCAGCGTGTCTGATTGATCATCCTACCAGCTGATCAGATTTGTGATATGAAGCAAACGAATCACATGCTTTCAAAAAACTGGGGTTTATTCTATGCAAACTTTAACCACAGCCTTTGCTGTGGTGATTTGATTTGTGAAGATTTCCTCTGAGACAGCAATGGGATACCTTTACAGCTGAAACCTATAGAAATAGTCATCATTCTTTTCTAACAGCTATTGTGTGAATGTCTTCCTGGGCACTTTTTCTTGAAGTGACTCTCTCTTGTGACTTGGCTGTACATTTTCTTTCTCATTGGTAACACATGCATGAGAGGATGTAAAGTGGACTCTTCACTGGAATTTCATTTCTTAACATTAATCACATTCTCATCACAATAATAAAAACAAGGTTTTTTTCCATAATGATTTCCTTTTTTTTTCTTTTTCCCTCTTTCCTTTGTCACTACAATGGCTCCTTTTATGCAGTTTTTAGAAACACTTTTACTGTGATACTGATTCTTTTGTTACATGAAACGTCAGTTTTCAAGGTACAAACCTGTCCTCTCTTCCCTCATTATAATGGTGCTTTCACAGGAGGGAAAAAGAAGGAAGGGAATGCCCTTTTCTAATACTTAAAAAAAAACAAAAACGAAAACAAAACCCTAAAGTATGGACACCTTATTAAGGGACTTCAGGTTTGTTGTTGCTGTTGTTTAACATAGATTGTATTTCTATATGGACCAAGCTCAGTATTTCACTTCCCAAAGAAAGGTCAGAGCTGTACTCTGCTAAAGGGTACGGGCTAGCAATTTAAGTCTGTTTTGCCTGGATATTATGCATTTTGCAAAGGAAATCTTTCAACAAACCCAAACACAAGTTTTCAATAAACCCAAATACAATCCTCAATAGAAATCAAGTAGCAAAAACTCAGTGATCTGAAGAGACAGTGTGGATCTTTCTGTTCCAGTTCAGATAAGCAGAAACTGTTTTCTACTTAATTAAACAATATATGTTAATGAGGCAGAGAGAACGAAAAGGTCAAGAAACTGAATAAATTTTCCCTTATCTATAATCAAGTCCAGTTCTCAGATTTTTCCCATACCAGCTCTTGTCTTGCAGTTAGTATAAATTTCTCTGTATTATCCAACCAGGATGGAAGTCAACCAATCCTTTCCTTTTACCTGCCCTGTAACAAACCAAAAAATGAACTGATAAATGAACAAAACAGTTGGGAAGCCACTCAGGCGTTGCAACATTTATGGGAGACAGTGTGCACTTGGATGCCTGTGCTTCACTGTCAAGACACCTACATTATGAATAAAGAGATGTATTATCCTGATGTAGTCCTGGCACTACATTTTCACCAGTGGCTTCCTTACAGAGATCACTAAAAACTTGGAGATAAACTTCAGGCCTCCATGTGGCTCCTTCCTGTTTTCTTTGTTTAGAATCTTTAGGGTTTCTTCATAAGCTGCTTTAGATTTTTCAGCGTCTCTTTAAAGTTATTATTATTTAGTGATGCATTTTAAGTCCCAGTTTTATAAAAGGTCAAACTTGTAGCAAGTGAGGAATAAACCATGATAAATGTTCTGTTATTATCTATCTCTTGCAGGGAAGGAGACCAGGTACAGGAAGGTTAATTGGTCAGCACAAGACTCCTATGTGACTAAACCAAGGGTATACCATGGCCATATATTGAACCAAAGAGACCATGGCCCCAAATCTACCTTGATATTGCTCTGTTGCTCATTCGTGCTTTAGGTCCCTTATGGTGCATCCCCTTGTCCATTTTAATCAGGTCAGTATTTTTATTTTTATCTATTCTCATTTTACAATACCAATTCAAAATACTGCTGCAAAAATTATTTTCCTGTTTTGGCACTTTTGATCATGCCATTTTCCTCCCCAGTTCTCGTTTTGAGACTTTCTCTTTCTGTTGCATCAAGTATGCCTTTTTTCTGGACCTTGCCCATGCTCTAGCAACATGATAGCTCCCTCCTGCCCAAGCCAGGCCCCCTCTTCACTTAGGAGTTTCTCCCTCTCAAAATTTTCAAAGCTGTTTCTTTTCCTTCTTTCAAATCCCACCTTAAAATTCCTCTGAATGTGCATGAGAAGCTTGGCACAGTTGGGCTGCAGTTGTGCTGAAACCAAGACCAACCACAGAGACTGGGTATTGATGCATTGGCTCCTTCTACTTCCCCATCTGTCTGCATCTCCTGCTTTCTACTGGAAGTTCTTTGAGCACAGACCATACTTGTAACTCGTGGTGGTAAAGCACCTAGAATAAGACAGTCATGGTTTATGAGAGTGGCACTGTTTTCTAAAGCAGTACAAATAGTAAATCAGTGTCATGACACTGGCAATTAATTTGGTCCATAATGCCAGAACCAGAAGTAATAAATCCCTGCCACTGAGAACTAACCCAAGCCATAGTGAAAAACTTACTGAACATTGTTAATATATTTCCCTTCCATGAATTCAGCTTGGTGTAGGTTTTTTCTTTTTGTGACATCATGGCATTATTACACATCCTCTCTAACCTCCAAATAGTTGTGTGTGTGATACTGCTGTTACAATCACTCATTTAAGGGATTATCTGTTTGACTAATGAATATTCTAACAATGAGATAGCTTGTGAAAATAGAAGCCTGGCCAAAAGCGTTCTCTTCTGAAGGCATCCTTTGACTATTGTATCAAGAAAAGCTGTCCTGACAGGGCAGACACATGCATCTTCTACTCCAATACATCTGAAATTAAGTTGCCAACTTCACCATTGGGGTTCAAACTATGTATAGGGGTCAGTTCAATGACAGTGTGGTTACAGCATTAGAGCACGTAGGACCTGTCATTTTCCCCAAGTCAGACATATAAAATCACTGACATTAATTTAATGAGTTAGTTTCAGGAGATTAGTCTCACCATGAGTTGGACTATTCTGAGCATATGGAGATTCAGTCTGGCTATGAAGTATGCAAAAGGATAGGAAAGAATTGGAAATGCAAACTTTTTGAGTGAATCTTGTGTTAAATACTTTAACTCTTCATACTGTTGGGACTGGTTTGTTGTTATTTAGGTTTGTGAATTTTTTAACCTATGCAATACTAGTCATTGTAGTTAACTCCAGTTTATGTCTGTAACAGGCACAGTAGAAGCCAGGGTGTGTATATTTATGAGAAATAGGATTTATATGGAAAACAGTAAAACATAGGAGCAGTCAGATCTTGGACAACTTTAGGCTAATGCAAGTTTAGTAATCCAATAACTATTTAGGGAATTTGAACAATATGAAATACCTTAAATGGGAGAACTTTGGAGCCTCTTTCTTCAGTCTCCAGAGCTCTCCTTCAGGTCTTGTCTCACCTACCAGGCCATGCAGTTCTACAGCAAAGATGGGAACAAATGTTCACAGTTGGAAAAGGAATATGAAGCTGGGTCATCTGTAAAACTGGTGGCTGTTTAACCATGGGGAAGAAGCAAATGACATCAGAATTTCTCAGAAAAATCTACTTTAGATATCCAGTTCCTCAAAGTCTGGAGTTAGTTATATGCTCAGTCCTAGTGTGCATGGTTAACTACAACTCTTTTCTTAGAATTTTTGGTTGATTACAAGAAGCATGAAGAGGGCCAGGTCTTAATTCAAGATTCTTGGGATCCTCTGAAACAACCAGCTCCATGCCTGGTAAAAGCAATTTCAACTCCAGATGCTGTGTTAAAGCTATCTCACTTCAGACACATATTGTGGAGCCTCACATTGTGTAAGTTGAATTAGTTTTACCTTCGTGTCAAATGGTGCAAGCCACTGAAGTCACACAGTAATGTGTGCTTTAAAGCTAACGGTCATAAAAGATTTTTCAGTCTTGCAGATAGAAGCAGTTCTATGTACTTCAATGGGCCACACATTTTTTTGACAAAGAATTTGCCCCTTCCATCTTGAAAAGTGCTCAGGTATCATATAGACATAATACAAGGCATATAGCTGGCACCATTGATTTTTCATCTACCAGTCAAATTAAAGCATAAATGGCTCAAACAATATGCTTTAAAACAGCAGAAAGCTAAGGGATTGGTGCAAGAGCTCAGGTGGACCAAGATAAAAAGCTTACAATAATCTCTAAGTTCTTATTCCCTAAACCTACAAGAAATGTATATAACTTAAAGTCTTGCAACCATAAGATAAAATCAAAAGAGCCATTAAGTATCTTTTATTAATAAAACACAAGAGAAGTAATTTCAAGAGAGGGGAGAGGACAAGTCGTCTGCAAACTCACCACAGTCTCCCATTACAAGTGGGTTAACCAATTATTTTTATTTCAGTATAGATGATAATTAATCAAAGCTATTGTTCAGGTGTGCTGAAACTTGACCATTTTCAGTGGCTTTACAAGACTTGAAAAGGTTGCCTGCACAGCTATCTTTTCAGTACATACCAGTGAAAGTATCTATGGTCTCAATGAAGGAGCCATTAGACCCTTCTCTGCTGCTTGTCAGGATAATTCAATTGATGTTCTACCTAGAACCCTGCAGGACCACAGCTGCTGCAGTGGATAGACCTTCGTTAAGCCTTAAGTTAGTGATTTAACAAGCTGTGCTAATGAAATGGGGTTTTAATTAGATGCTTTTTTCTAGTCTCAATGTGTTTTCCTCTTCATCTCAGTCCTATATTTCCTGAAATTCTTTACAATATGGCTTAGCAAATCCCTTCGTTTTTCAAGTAGAATGAATCTTGATGTCTCATTTAATAGATGAGCATAAAATACTCAGCCATCCCAATCAAGTTCAACAGTGGCTGTGGTCTCTCTATAACCAGCAGATACTCACCAGGACAGGAAACATGGTACTGGGCTGGAGGGCCTTGAACTTGACTCACTGGTTGCTCACATGCCCTCTGCTGACAAATCAGATTTAAAATGATATCTCTGTAAGTGGTATGTCTCATCCTTTTAAATGACAAATATCAAAATCATGTTCTTTGATAGAAGTTTGCCAGAAATCAACGTGTTTATTTATCAGCTTCTCAGTTTGATCCAGATTCACCTACTCATTAGCAGAGATAATGACAAATTGCCCCATGTGGATGGGATGTGAGCTGAAACCTCAAATAATAGTGAAGTAGTACACAGATCACCCAGCATAACTGCTGTACTTGAAAGCTACTCTCATTTTGTGCAGCACATTGTCAAATCGATGTCTCTACTGTCAAACAAAAATATATTTTTTAAGGAATGCCTCAAAAATCCATAGAGGAAATGCAATTGCAGCCCAGCATTTGTTTGATTTCATTCCTCAGGCGATGCTGCAAAAATTGATCAGACCACATTTAATGGAGAAATCATTAGAAGTCTAATTCAACCAACTCCAGAAATATTTATGAAAAGTAGTTAAAAACCACTGATATGATACAGGAGGATACTTGTTGTAGCATTATTAATAGCTAGGAAGACAGAACTTCAACATATGATTTCTACAGGAGCTGTGTGATGCATTTCCAGTGGTTTTTGCACAATGAGTTGTTATTAAAACAGCAGAGTCTTCCAAATTGCTGTTAGCTAAAGATGGGCTTTGTATGACTTGATATTTATCCATTTTGACCTTTAATGCCTTTTACAGTAATTGTTGATCCAGTAAAAATCTACTTGATTTGTCTTGCCCTGATAGAAATATGAGTGCAATCTTTCACTAGTCAGCCCTGTTAAGATTTTTTCTGAATGTCATAATTTTATTTAACTCATTCTTGCCTATATGTTGGTCCTCCTTGGTCTGTAATGAATTGCACCAAATGACTTGCATGCAAGTGTCCAATGGTAATTAAATTTGCTGAGAAATAATGATTGCCATTTTCTAATACTGAAGTTTTGTGTGAAATCTCAAATAAGACCTTTATAGTAAGTATAGGGGTTTCTGATAAAAGGAATAGTATTTTTGGTTCTTTGAAAGGCCTTAATTGTACTCGGTAAGTGTGTTTCAATTGCTCTTTTCTTGTCCTCCCTTCATTAAAAATGTTATACATCCCTGCAAGAAAAAACCTAAACTAATATTTTTTTTTTCTCTAAAAGACTGTCATCCTAGAAAGCTCCTGCCAGGACTGTGGTTTGGCAGAGCATCTCTTGGATGTGCAATGTCTACCATCAGAAGGGAATTCTCTTCTATTAGAGGAAGGCTAAATCTCCTGTAGTATAGACTGGACCAACACAATGAACTCTTCTTCACATCTGTGCTAGACCATGGGGCTGGACAGGAAGGCTTTTTGGGGTGCACCTGTGACTATTTCAAATTTTTTCATACCTGATCAGTGCCTGCAGAGGCTCATAGCAGAGGTTAAGCCTTGCTCTTAGTCCAAGGACCACAGCTAAAAGATAGTTGTGTTCATTGAAATTTATATTCATACACATAGAAAGCATACATAAAAATGCTTACTAAAAATAAATACAGGGTGGGAAAAGCTTCCTCAAATGCATTTGAAATCTTGGTTTTCATCCTCTCCCCCTTTCATGATCTCATATCAAGTGAAGGCAGTCATTTCTGTCCACTACCTTTGCAGAACTACAGGTATCTCATCAGCTGAGTCTGGCTCTGCATGCAGAAAGACAACTAGCCACCCACATGGAGCACTACTAGGAAACTGCAGTCCAGCTAAAAATGCAACTTTCCAGAGGCCAATATGTAATGTATTGTGTGACAGAGGGTAACATGTCCCTGACTAAGGCTTTTGGCCTATTACAACCCTCTGGGACAGCCCAAGACCCAGAAGCACATTGGGAAGTGCGAGTACAATGAGAGAAAGATGTGGATCTGAGGCAGAAGGAATTCTCCTTCCATGTGATATCTAGAGCATTGAAGTCACTTCAAAAAACAAGGGTAATAATCTCTGAGAGGAGAAATGTGAGGAGAGTAGAGAGAAGAACATAAAAAGTATATCTGCTCATTGAATGACCAGAGTGATGACAAATTTGGGACAAGTGTCTGCTGTGTGTGGCAGTTCAGGGAGAAATATATTCCTTAGCCTTTCTATACACATGCTGTTACTTGACCTTAGTTGTTCCTCCCCAGAATTAGTCTCTGCTGTCCTCACTCTCTGAAAATAAAATTTCTCTTTGTCTTAGTGGGAAATGTACCCATGGGAAGGGAATCAAGAATCAGAGAACAGGAGGGTGTTTTTGGCTGTGTGTCATGGTGAGGGCTCCAAGCAGTGATTTGTGAAGTTTACAGAAAACCCTCATGTTAAGGGGGTTGGACATGATGATTTTCAGAGGTCCCTTCCAGCTTCTAACACCCTGTGACATGTGTGTGTCCCCTTCCACCACCAAGATCCCTCATATGTGTGTGAAATATATATAAAACACATTTCTTTAATTGTACTTATTTGCAGAAAATCGCTGGTCCAGAGAGCTAAACCCTGCAGCATTTCTTCACCTTGTGGTGACTGTTTTTTAATGCAACTGTAAAATATCGAGTCTTTGGCAAAAGTTTCTCAGGATCTCTTTTAAGCTGAAAATCATATTAATGTGTGACAGGCTAAGCAGATGGATATACCTGTTTCTTGTACAGGAACTGCAAGAGTTAGAGTCTCTCTGCACCTCTCTAATATGAAGGATTTAGAGAAGAAACTTCTCCTGAGAATGTGATGTAGTCACCTTTTAACCGCTCTTGCTGCAAATATTAGAGACATCTGTGAGGTTTTCCATAGAACTGAGAAACAGTTAGGGGTGGATTAATGGACTGAATTAAATCTTGTTGTCACTTGTAAAGTTGGTTTATTTAGGCTGTAATTATAATCTGCCTGAAATGATAAGAACTGAGATGTGGTCTCATGCACCCTGTCTGGGAAAGCAGCTAGCACAGGAGAGAGTGGGAGGGAGGCTCAGATTCTGACAATGCTCAGGGCTATGGAGTGCTTTGCACAATGGGAAATTCTCCTTGAGCACAGCCAGAAGCACATCTCTCTGAAGCATAAAGATTTGCAGCTTTTCACATTTTAGTGCTGATGAACGCTTAGAACAGAACCAGAAATTGACAAATACTGGAAAAGTGAGGGTTTTAGTGAGGGGAGATAAAATAATTCACAAATGCTTGTTGAATTTCATATAGTTGGCTGCTTTGTTTGTTTGTTTGGCTGCTGATTGGTTTTTGTTTTGTTTTGGTTGGGTGTTTTTTGTTTGTTTGTTTTTTAAAGCATGCTACACTGTAAAATGCAAAAGTTTATTTTCCATACATATTTTTTTTCTAGCAATATTGACCTAAGGAGATGGACAGGAAAATTTCATAAGGAATAAATTTTTCATTATACCAACTAGTGTATCTATAAAAGAACATGGTGGAGTATATCAGAAATGGTATATATTTCAAAAGTTTTGGATTAAAAAAAAAAAAATAATCTATTTTAGATATTACTTTGGTTTTGCCAGGACCCAAGATGATCACATTTCCTTTTCATTTTGACTCAGATTACTTTTTACAATTATTAAATTCAATGTCAAAGCAGAAATAAATGTACTTCATCTAGCTCCTCCATACCTATTGTTTAAGCTCCAAGTTATTAATTCATAAATCACTGCAAAAAGGATTTTAAGAATCCTTATTTGTAAACTTGCAGTGCATTTTTTTAACAGTCATAGTCCAATAATAAAGACACAGAAATAAAAAGCTAAACAGATATTTTGTAATAGCATTTAATTTAATTTTTTTTTACCTGGAATTTAATGTATCAGGATAAGCCAGAATTTTTATTTCACGTAGATTCCACTAAGTAAACTTTACAAGATATATTTTTTCACAAGTGACAATTCTCTCCCACAGTCAATTTTTCCAAGCCAGATGAGTAAGAAGTTATTTTATTTGCTACAGATTAGTACTTTTTTGTTCTTTTGGTTGGTTGGTTGGGTTTTTTGTTTTGTTCATTAGTATCTGGTATAAAGTTTTTTAGATCTGTGCAACTCCATGTTGAACATGTTGTGTGATTTCATGTCATGCCTCAGCAGGAATTTCAGAATTATTGATTTTTTTTTCTGAATTCACCAACACACAGCTCTCAAAAAAATGTCTCAAGCTACTTTTGCCAGTGAAACACAGTAACCCTTGATGAAGACATTACCTTTGAAAATTTTCATGAGCTTTTTTGTTATTCATCTTATTTTTGAGGGGAAGTTTTATTCCAGAAGCCCAAATTCACTGTTTTCCTCTGTACAAGCAAGATGGGTCATCTCCACTTCGTAAACTGAGAAAATTGTTTGATGCTAAGGCATAGTCAAACAAGAAAACATTTAATCAAGTGCATGTTGATTAGACACTGGAGATTGTCTTCAAGGGAGGTTCTTCTGCCCCCCTACCCTGCCCTAGTGAGGCCACATCTCGATTACTATGTCCAGTTCTGGGCTCCCCAGTTCAAGAGAGATAAGAAGCTGCTGGAGAAAGTCCAACAGAGTACTACAAAGATGTTAAGGGGACTGTAGCATCCCTCTTATGAGGAAAGGCTGAGAGACCTGGGGCTGTTTATCCTGGAGAATAGACTGAGAAGTGATCTTCTCAATGCTTATTGGTATTTAAAGGACAGATGTCCAGAGAATGGGGCCAGACTCTTTTCAGTGGTGCCCAGTCATAGGACAAGGAACAATGGGCACAAATTAGAATGCAGGCAGTTACACCTAAACATGAGGAAAAAATTCATCACTTTGAAATGACAGCACAGTCAGACAGGCTGCCCAGAGAAGTTGTGTAGTTCCCTCTGGATATATTAAAAAGCCATCTGGATGTGTTCCTGTGCAACCTGCTTTAGGTGTACATCCTTTTAACATGGCAGTCAGGCTAGAGGATCTCCAGAGGTCCCTTCCAACCTCTGTTATTCTGTGGTTCCATGATTTTGAGGATGAGGTTGTTGGTATTTTTGAGTTGCAAGCTTCATAATTTAGGACAGTATCAGTGCTACTAAAGTTAATGTCTGTGTTATGACATTTCTTATTAACTGTAACTTTTCATTCTCCCTTCCTGCAGCCTTGTGTGTTTGTTTGGAACATTGTGCCCTGGGCATCAGAGGAAAATGAGACTCTGACCTACTTCACAGTAAAGAGCGAAGTGTCAAGGTACTAATGTCTGAATGCCAAGCCTTTGGCAAACCAAAGGAAAACCATCTAAGACTTAAGCATCTGATCCCAAATCAGTGCAAATGTAATTATGATATTGAGTAATAGTACATTTTGTTTTGATTTTACTCATATAGAAGACAGTTATGAAGTAAGGCCATGTAATCAGACACCAGCTTTACGGGTTGGTGGTAGGGACAGTGACTCAATTTGTGACACTTAGTACAACTTTTCGTACCTGGAAGTCAAGACTTCATCTCTCCTGATCATTTTTATGTGCATTCTATCATGGAGGCCTGTACCTGTACAAACTCACCTGTACCTATACAAACTCTTTGTTGTTCTGTGCAGGATACTGACACCTGGAATTTGTCATGCCAACATTCTCTAAATGCTTTTATAAAAGAATATTGCAATAATCCCTCAGCCTTTTAGCAATGTAGACAGAAAGTATAGTGGAAAGAAGGAACATATTGGCTTGCTGCTCTTTGCTCACTGTTACAGCCTCCATACCTTAATTTAGTCAATATCCTTAGTTTTCTAATGGATGAGGACATTAATGATTCTTATCTAGCCTAGCTAAAATTTTCCTAACCGCTGACGAATCTTTCATTATTAATGAAGAGTAAGAGAAAAACTGCTGTTGGTAGGAGCGATAGAGAATGCTGCCCTTGTCTTCCTTTCTCATGAAGGGAAAGATAACGACAGAAACATTGGAGGATTTGGGCAAAGGACTGAAAAAATGTGCAAATGAGTCAATGAAGGAGAAATCATGCATTAAAATATATATTGGGAAGTTACTTCTTTCTTTGAGATTGACCTGAACATATATTAAATTGAACCCAGCCTTGGAGAGGGAAAGAAATAGTTCTTGTGCTGTCAGTTTCTGAATAAAACCTACCTGTAATTAAAGAAGCTGAAACCTGGACTACAGCACAAAGCATTTCCATGTCTGGAGGCATTAGAAGTGGTTTAATGAGGTAACAGAGTATATCTGAGCTGTTGCTATGTCTAGGCTCAGTCTGCAAGTCTGAAGGAGCCTCAAAATTTAGTCTCTTTAGGGCAGTAATTTCCTAGCTGAGGGGATGACTTAGGGAAATATGAGAAGCTCCTGAACTACAAGAAGTAAATCCTCCTTAACTCCATGAATCTGTGGCAGAGTACAATTTGGAAATGCAAAATGGAGGGAGACAATTAAGACTAGTTAGTAACGCACACGGAGATTCTGGACTTCAATAAATTTGACCAATGATGTGTAATTTTTAATTATTTTTCCAGGATTACTCCTCTCGTACACTTCGCATTTCCATGTGGATGAAACATTTATCATGTGGCCAAAATCTGAAGGCATCTCACAATAGAAGTCCCTAATGTCCTTAAAAAATAAAGGAGAGTTTCAGGTAAGAAGTCACAAGATCTATAAGAGGTGGCTTCTGTAGAATAGCTATTTCAGGCAGATCTCTGCAGGCACCCATTCCCTCCATACTCATCAACCTGTAAAATAGGAACTGCAGCCCTACCTGGAGGCAGGACCACTGGTAGACCACGATGTACAATGCAAACTGAATGAAGGTGACTTCTGAATGAAGGTGACTTTTCTGAATGAAGGTGACTTCACCATGCCATTTCTTTTGTTTACAGGCACCTCAAAACTTCCATGAATACTGTTTGTTGGGTGTTTACAGCTGTGGTTTAATATATGGCTAAATATAGTTGAATAGTTCCCTCATCCTCACTTTGCACCATGACATGGCAAGGCTTTCGAAGAGTAAGTAGGCCATCAAAACAAGAGAAAATTAAATTCAGCATCCTTAATGCATGGTGTTTTCTGAAGCTTCTGTTATTTTCATGACATCTCACCAGAGCTATTTATGTCTATGGGGAACAGGAAAAAGATCACATATTGTACAGAGAGCACAGTGTTAAATTTATGCAAAGAGAAGGAAAGTGTTGTCTCAAAAAATATTTATCTCATAGTTTTTGCCTTGAGGAGTGTGCTTTATTATATCTTTAAGGAGAGCAGTGCTGTATTAGCATCAGGTTTAAAACTCTTACAGATATTAAGAATAGGTTTAATCTTCATCATTTATATAAAGCAGGACATCAAGCTTACCATATTGTGTAGAAAGAAAGGAAACTCTTTTATTGCCCTGCTGCCTATTCCTCAGCTAGAACTAAAAATTGGAAACAAAAGGTAGCTAAAAGAAAAGAAAGATGTTAAAAGGAAGCAGAAAGATGCTGCACTAGCTTCTTCAGTATTTTGCTTGCTTCCACATGAAATTTAATTCCCTTGTAAGGGGCTTGAATAGTTACAGCAAAATTATGGTAGTTCAGATTGCAACCTAGAAACGTCTATGTTTGCAACAACAATAGGTTGTTGGTGTGGAAACAGCCACTGTCTTTGGATGAATCCCTCCCACTTACATTTAAAATACTCATTTGCAAAGGATCTTTTGCAGAAGTGTTCAAGGACATCAAACAGCGGTCTTGTATGTTAAAAAAAAAATCACATGTTAAAACCAGTCTTGTCTCCAAGGATGTCTAATTACAATGCAGGTGTCAATTTAACAGTGGTCTTAAGTATCAACTCCTTTTGCTGTTCAGGAAAGTGTTTTAAAGGGAGCTCACAGTGATGATCTGACTTGAAATTAAGAACTTTCCTCCAGTCCTCCCCACAACCATATGGATGCCAGTATCTTGAACTGATTACTAACACTGTGAGTGTTGGTAGGTGCCAGAGTAGAACAATTTTATTTTTATAGCCCAGATCATCTGCACATGGGCATAATTTAAAAACAAGCAGCCAAAACAATTTGAAAAATATGAGCCGTCTAAACCTTTGTTTGTTTGTTTGTTTGTTTGTTTTTTTTTAGTCCAGGAATTTTCATTCTCTTATCTTTCTCTTTGTACAACTTCCATTAGTATGAGATTAGTATTTCATTATTAATTTCTCTGGTTTTCTAAATGGAAGTAGAATTGTATGTTGAGACCAGTTTTCCCGATTACTCTCTTATTACAAGTCACTGAAGGTCAGACACCATCTCTTTGGGGGTCACTCATGTGTGGCTGTTTTTCTAAAAAAAAGATGCCAGGATGTAACTTCTACCCAGAGGGGATGTCTCAGAATATTAAATAAGAATGAACTTGAATTTCTTCTTGATCCAGGCCTGTTCCATTTCTTCCTCTGATATTCTGTTTTCTTTCAAATTAAATTATTGTATCCAGGCAGAAACTATGCTCTCTTAATGGAATAAAAAACATAGACCCTATCTGTATTATTTTTCCAACATATAGTCCTCTCTGTTTTATTCTTCAAAACTAGAAGGGACCTCCCACATCTTCCTTGGCAGAGTGTGCAGGTGCCTGTCTAAAAAATAAACACCAACACAAACTCCAAGACTTTTCTTATGATTCAGTCTGCTCAGACACTCCCCAGGTTTTCAAGCCTGACCTCAAACCAGTTGTGACTCCAGATTTATGCATGTACAAAGACTGTCCAATATCCAGCTGTCACACAATACAGCCAGGATTTAATTTGTTGGACTGCTCTCTCTTCTTATTTTGATTGATAAAACTTGAGACATGGGTGGGGAGTGCATTCAATTTATTTTGTATACAGTAACAGAAGGATGTAATTCATCTTGCCTTTGTGGTCAAGAAGCCAAATGGTATCCTGGAATGCATTAAGAAGAGTGTGGCCAGCAGGTGATGGGAGGCTATCCTTCCCTCTACTCTGCCTGGTGAGACCACATCTGGAGTAAACAGAAGCCATGAGAAATTTTACTTCAATCTGGTGTGTTTTGAGTGTTCTTTCTGTTCACTGTGAGACCTACTCACTTCTTGCTCTTGAAATCGTTTCAGCTCCTCATTCTTAATTTTTGAAGTAATATACATTCCTTCTCTCAATTATTTTGTGTTGTTTTGTTGTTTTTTTTTTTTTTCTTTTTGGGGGGGTGGTGTTTCTGCATATATATTTAGAACCTCTTTTTTTCTTCCTCACTTTTAATGTTTCATCTCTCAGAAGAAGAAATAATACCTTTTAGGCTTTGTCTGAAGAGTTTTAGAAACTCAGAGAGAGGATAATGTCCCCTCTCTGTATTCTACCATGGTACCTTTTATAATATTAAACCTTTAAGGGGAAAGATTAGCAGCACTCCTAATACAGATGCAGACCTTTAGGAAGCACATCGATGCAAGCTACTGCTCTCAGGGCTTGCAGATTTGAACCCTGTCAGAGTTTATCTACTGCCAGCTTCAAACTGTGGTTTGACATTTCTGGTCAAGAGGGGTGCCCTTGTGAGTCAAGAGAGGGGTTGAATCTGAAAAGACAGAGAGGAACATATTGTCTCCCTACAGCAGTACACTGCCAGCTTCCACTGCAGAAATACCTGTTACCAGCAAGACATTGCTTTGAGGAAGCTCATCACAGCAGGATCTTTCTTGTGCCTGCAGTAGCAAGCCGTCAAAGCACAGCAAGAAAGAGAGAGATAGCAGGAAGCATCAAAGGGAAACTGCTAAAGACTGGATAGGAATGAAAACAAAAGCTGCAGCCAGTGTAACTCCCTTCCCAAAGGAAAGGAGTGTAATGTAAGAAGGAGTGGTCACAGGAGACCTCAGGGCCAATTCATTCCTCCTGTAGCCCAGCTGTTACGATAGGCTGGGAAGTCAAGTGAGAAAATCATGAGAAAATTGCTGTGGTGCACAAAAGATGCTTGTAAAACAATGCAGTACCATGTCTCAAAGCTGCTGGGGGGCTGAGACATTACACTGCATTTTTTCCTGCTGTAACAGATGAGCTGTGGAATTCAAACTCTAGCACTGCAAAATCCACATCTGCTTTCATACATAATAAGATAATGATTGTGTATGAAACCAGGCAGATCTGAAAGTGGCAGAGAGGCTGCTGGCAGCGGTCCATGTGTTTGTCACCACCAAGACAGGATACTCTCACTGTCTGGGAAGAGAATATGAGGACCAGTTCTCACTGCTATGAGAATATAACTTTCTTCCTGTGGTTTCCATGACAATGCTATTCCAGAAGTAGGCTCCCTACTATTTTCAGTCCATCCTAGGTGCAAGCTTGAATACTTAGGTCTAACTCTCTAGCCAGTCAAAGAGTCCCATCCCACTTACATTAGCCTTCAAGCCACACATCCCTATGACAGGAACGGAACTTCACCAAGCTCACGCAGATGATCAAAGCTCAAGATCAAGGCTTAGCACAGTGGTACCAAATGCACTCAGCTTTAGAAACTGAGATATAATCACTGATCAGGTGTACCCAAAGACAGAGTCTCAGGAAGTTTTCCACATTACATTACACCATAGATGAACACCCCTTTACGTTCCTGGGGAATTTGAACAAGGATCAGAAAATGTGTCGTCTTCTGACCCTCAGCTAGAGCTTTTATTCCTGAAGATTCCACAAAAACCCAAAGAGACTTTGCTGTTGATATTGGTTATATTTGAGAAGCTGTCAAAATTTGCAGTGGTAATACTGCTAGGCAGACTGAAGAGACTGCTTGCAGGGTTATAAACCATAATATAGATATAAATAACTCCCAGGAAAATAGAGTAAAGGAGAGAGCTTGGTGCGAGCAATTCAGAAGCAGAGGGAAGCAAAGAATCATTGAGATGCTAAGGGAAAAATGAGGAGCAAACATGAATGTTTGGAAAATTTAGGTAATAGCTGAAAGTCCATGGATTTGTCAGAAAACAGACCCACATATATTCAGATAAGAAAGTGGGGATCTCCCAAAGAGGAATAAAGGGAAGCACTGGGGCTAACACTTGAGGTCTTAGGACTTTCCTTTGTCCTGGAGTTACAGAGAATTAAATACAGCCTTGATGGATTTGATACTGTTTACAGACATGGCTGGGAGCATGGCTATTGATTTACTGTGGACCCACACAGATTTTGATCCCAAGACAGACCAAAACACGCAGTGGTTGCCACAGGTTATGGCTTAACTTCTCTTTGAAAAGATCTGCTGCAACTTCACAATCATGACATATTCATTACCTTGGGATCACCAAGGTAATATTCAAACTCAGAAGAACTTTCTAACTATGTAAAATCTTTAAGTGTTGCCTGATTTCAAGACTTTTGTGTTACCAGGACTGTATACAGAAGATGTATTATATTCATCCCACTCTTCCCATATCAAAAGATTCAGATTCTCTATCAGGAACAATCTTTTGGGGTAGCTTGTGGAGCATTTACTTCATACAGATTTGATGCTCTATGTCAGTAATAGAAATGAATTCTTGACTTCATTGAGCTGTATTCAGGATGAGCTTGCTGTCTCAATTACCTTAGACTGATTCAAAACTGCATGCCTTCTGTGAAGTCCCATACACTTATGCTTATATTTTAAAAGCCTGCTTAAACTCTAACCAATGGAGTTTAAGCACATGCTTAATGGGAACACATGTGCTTCCACGAAAAAGGGCAAATTACCCTTCTCTGTTGAAGGAGACTCAGGACAGCCCTGGTGTTTCCTGGGTTTAGATGTCATTCTGGCCCCTTTCTGAATAGAACCTGCTGCATTTCTGCAGTTTATAAGCCAGTGTTTTAAAGTAGGTCCAGACCAATTTTAGCCTATGAACCATGGCAGTGAAGCAGCTGGGGCAACTTAGTTGTGCCCCAAGAAAGCAGCTACCTCAGGAAGAAATGCGAGTGTAGGATGCGATAAAGCTGACCAGAGCCGCTCCTGACTATAAAGTCTTTGTCTCAGACTCCTTAGGGGGTCTGTCTTGAATCAGAACTATGAGTTTTAACACTTTTGCATCTAATAAGCCTGAATATTGAATCAGAATGTGCAGTCACTTGTGAAAGAAAACTCTGATCCTGTTAGCTCTCATCAATCTTTTCAAACTGTTTTCTATTGAGATCTCTCTGCTCTGATGTGCAGAAGTCAGACATAGGAAAAGGTGGATGAAAAAAATGCCTCCTGAGTGCCTTTATGGCGTATGAAATAATAGTTTATTTTCCCACCTTATTCTCCCACTTTCTGATAATCATTATTATCTCTTTTTCTACATCTTTCTAACACAATGACACCATTAGTAGTTGAGCAAGTTTTCTGCTAACTATTATTCCTCCACACTTTTTAAAGAACAACGTTCATTTAAAAATTCGAAGTGGCAACCTCCATCTGTGGCTCTGCGGGGCTCAGGGCTATAAACTTGGAGGTTCCACTTTGCTTTTCATTTTTAAGCATGATAAAATACAGCTTATTTAGGTCATTGCTTACTCCCTTTGGGTTTTTGGGGGGCTTTTTTTGGTTTTGTTTTTTTTAGTTTACCTTTCTTGTGAGGGATAAAGATACAAAACTGTTTGCCACAGATTTCAGTCTTTCATGCTGCATTGCACATGAATTACCAGGTACGTATCAAGATTATCCTAAGGTTAGCTATCACCCTGGTATTTGAACGTCTTCTATATGATCTAGAAACCAAGGCAAGGGTTAATCTAGGTCAATCTACCCAGCATGAGAAAAGTTATGGTAGTATCTCAGGTTAAAATAGCAATGGGAAAGAAAAAGAAACAAACAGCACCATAGCCTTTTGTTTGTTTTGGCAGGGTTTTGTCATGAGCTGCAACTGCTAGTCAGAAAGAAAGTGTCCTTGTCTGTGCAGCTTTTTTAACTGAAGTTAAGACTCTGTAATGAGAAGCACATCTTTATTTATTAATTTATGTAGAAAGTGTAGATGTACCCCACCTATGGCAGCTTTGTCATCAGGAACAAAGCTGAAGGTTATTGAGAAGAATTTCTATATTTACTTTGTTTCACAAGCAAGCAAGAAGCACAAGTTCAGCTTGCACATTTGAGGGAGTTGCCACAAGAGAGTAAAGTCAAACACATCAATTTGCATTTTGCTGGGAAAGAGATTCAGATGCTATTGGCCTTCCTTGTATCATCCTGCAGTCTTGGTGCAACTCTTGGAGCCTGAAAATCTCCTGCTCAGGCAATAGAACATCGTGCCCAGGCTGCATTACAGACCTCCCAGTTGTGCACAGTAAAAGCAGGACCATTCAGCAGAGGACAAATCCCAGCCCATGGAGTGCCTTTTCAAATGAAGAAGACACAAGAAGCAACACTCCCCAAGTCAGGTAAGTATGACTGTTAGGAGGCAGGACCCTGAAGATCTATACAATGATATATTTAAAGCAGGGATGCTAGTGTGGTTACCCCAAACTGTTCACATGGCAAAGCAACTGCATTGCTCACCAGCCTTTGGGCTTATGGGACACAGAGCTTTATTCCAAGGTATTCAAGTTCATAGCAAGACCTGTTTTCCTGTGCTTCATCCTTTTCTGGTCTTCACTGAAATACTATTTTTCATTAAAAAACTTCAGTATTTCTGTATTATCTTTATACCACCAAGGACTTTTGCATTGATATATGTTGAATCTGATCTTTAAAGTAATAATAGCAGGAATTGGCAACAGTTAAGTGTTTCAGAAGGAACTAGCTCTGCCTTGGCACACCTCTAGTTTAAAAGATACTTCACTGCAATTAATTAGCTGGAATCTGAAAGCTTCCAGAAGGAAAGTTTTATGAGTTACTTCTTTCCTCTGGGAAGGTATCATTCAAGCCAAATCGCTGTTAACTGACATATTCACTCTTGAATTCTTTCAACTCAGCATCTACCCAGACTGTTTTCTGTCTTCAGAGGAGAAGTGCCTGTGGAAAGTTATGCACTTTTATCCAATTCTTTCTGATTCTTTTCTTTTTTCTTTCTTTTTTTTTTTTTTCTGAAAAAGAGAGAAAAAACCCTACATTTAATGTTGATGTCACTGCTCTTGACACCAAAGCTTTCATTCTGCCTGCAAAACAGATGGAGAGTTATAATACCAGCAGGGCAAACTCCCCTCAATGCACAGTGCATCCTTCTTTTCCTTGTTAAAGCCAGGGGAAAGAGTCTCCTGAATACCAGATCTGTAAATGGATGTGATGGTGTCAAAAACATTTCCCCACTGTCCATCCCCAGTTGGAAACACTGGCCACTTTTCACATATATATGAGAGTCCACTCCTCACTAGTACCAGCAGCAGAGGACTACCCAATCATCAAGGCTAGTGTTGACTTCCAGTAGCATCTCTGTAGGGAAGACTGCCTGAGACTAGCTGTAGATCTTCTCCTCAATTCTCTAATTTTTAGGAAACTTGTAGCAGGTCATGAAAAGATGAGTTAGGTTCCAAGCCTGTTAATCACAGAATCATAGAATGCTCTGGAAGGGACCTCTGAAGGTCATCTAGTCCAACCTCCCCAGCAGTCAGCAGGATCCTCAACTAGATCAGGATGCCCAGAGCCTTGTCAAACCTCACCTTGAATATCTCCAGGGATGGAGCCCCAACCACCTCCCTGGGCAATCTGTTCCAATGTTCCACCACCCTCATGGTAAAGAGCCTGCTCCTAACATCCAATCTAAAGCTGCTCTTCTCTAGTTTGCAGCCATTGCCTCTTGTCCTATCACTGCAGGCCTTTGTAAACAGTTTCTCTCCATCCTTTGTGTAGGCCCCCTTCAAATACTGGAAGGCTGCTATTAGGTCTCCCCAGAGCCTCCTCTTCTCCAGGCTGAACAACCTCAGCTCCCTCAGCCTGTCATTGTAGCAGAGGTGCTCCACCTTATGATCATTTTCATGGCCCATCTTAGAATCATGGAATCATAGAATCAAGAAGGCTGGAAGAGACCTCCAAGATCATCCAGTCCAACCTGTCACCCTAAACCTCATGACTATCTAAACCATGGCACCAAGTGCCACGTCCAATCCCCTCTTGAACACCTCCAGGGATGGTGACTCCACCACCTCCCTGGGCAGCACATTCCAATGGCCAACCACTCTCTCTGTGAAGAACTTTCTCCTCACCTCCAGCCTAAACCTCCCCTGGCACAGCTTGAGACTGTGTCCTCTTGTTCTGGTGCTGGTTGCCTGGGAGAAGAGACCAACCCCCTCCTGGCTACAACCTCCCTTCAGGTAGTCATAGACAGCAATGAGGTCACCCCTGAGCCTCCTCTTCTCCAGGCTAAACAGTCCCAGCTCCCTCAGCCTCTCCTCATAGGGCTTGTGCTCAAGGCCTCTCCCCAGCCTCGTTGCCCTTCTCTGGACATGCTCCAGCAATTCAACATCTTTCCTAAACTGAGAGGCCCAGAACTGGACACAGTACTCAAGGTGTGGCCTAACCAGTGCTGTGTACAGGGGTACAATGACCTCCCTGCTCCTGCTGGCCAAACTATGCCTGATGCAGGCCAGGATGCCATTGGCTCTCTTGGCCACCTGGGCACACTGCTGGCTCATGTTCAGGCGCCTGTCAACCAGTACCCCCAGGTCCCTTTCCACCTGGCTTCTCTCCAGCCACTCTGACTCCACAGCCTGTAGCTCTGTGTGGGATTGTCGTGGCCGAAGTGCAGCACCCGGCACTTGGATTTGTTGAATGCCATCCTGTTAGACTCTGCCCATCTGTCCAGCCTGTCAAGGTCCCTCTGCAGAGCCCTTCTACCTTCTAACAGATCAACACCTGCTCCCAGCTTGGTGTCATCTGCAAACCTACTGATGATGGACTCAATCCCCTCATCCAGATCATCAATAAAGATATTGAACAGGATGGGGCCCAGCACTGATCCCTGGGGGACACCACTAGTGACAGCCTGCCAGCTGGATGTGGCACCATTCACCACCACTCTCTGGGCTCGGCCCTCCAGCCAGTTCCTAACCCAGTGCAGAGTGCTGCTGTCCAAGCCACAGGCTGCCAGCTTGGCCAGGAGTTTGCTGTGGGGGACGGTGTCAAAGGCCTTGCTGAAGTCCAGGTAGACTACATCCACAGCCTTTCCTACGTCCACCAGGCTGTCACCTGGTCATAGAAGGAGATCAGGTTGGTGAGGCAGGACCTGCCCTTCCTAAATCCATGTTGGCTGGGCCTGATTCCTTGGCCATCCTTCAGGTGCGCAGTGATTGCCCCCAAGACAATCTGCTCCATGATTTTCCCTGGCACTGAGGTCAGGCTGACAGGCCTGTAGTTCCCATTCTTTCCCATTTCAAAAGAGACAAACTGCCTAAGACCTCTCCTCTATTCTACAACAGCTCTGCCAGGACCTCATGTGAACACAGGTGAAGAACATCACTGTTGGAAGGGCTGCAACCAGGTTTTCCACTTCAGGAGGAGTCATTTTGCTACCTGATCCTCTATATTAGAGAGTTGAAGGGCAGAGAAACCTTTCTGCTTTCTTCTTCTGTTGCCCCTCCCCTGATTTATTGCAAAGGGCACAAGCTTAACCGTTATGGCCTTAATGATAGTTCCATATTTTTCTCCTGACCCAGGAAAGCAAAGTCTTGTGTGACATATGTGAAAATTTAACGCTTCCTTTATCCTTCAAGGATCATTCAGGGCTCTTTAAGTTCAAGTCATGTAAGCCACAGTTGCTGGGAGATTCATTGCTTGATAAATAGCCATTCTCAACAGAATGATTAATAATAGGATTGATGTTGTCAGTGGTTCTGTTTCATGCTGTACACTTGCAATTGTGTTACCATTTTGCTTTGGGTATAAGATGCCTCTTTATCAAACCATGCTTTTTTTTCTCTAAACCTAGGGAGTGTAAGATATCAGTGCATGATAAATTTTTAAATATACCCTTTTTGAAAGCAGGCTGATTTCCTGACTTGCTCATCTATTACCTAGAGAGGATGAAAGTGAAGTTCTTTCTTGTTATGTAACCTTACCCTGATCTGATTATTATGCATGAAACCACATTGCAAGCACTTCAGTGTGAAAAAACTTGGGAAACTGCTACAGTAAACAAGGAGAAACTAAATGCATGAATTAGATTCCATCAGGAAATCTTACCTCTAAAATCCACAACATGTGGTCTGAAATGTCACACAATTAATTACCACTTAATTTATGCAGGAACTCATTGTGGGTGTGAGTGGGGATGAGCAAAGTGAACAGAATTAAGCAGTTCCTTTGGTTATAGACTGTTTTCTCAAAGAACTTTGGACGTAAACCACAACTCCAGAATTAAGCTGGGTTTTAAATTTTCTGGTGCAGCAAAGAAATGACAATTTTTAATGTTATTTAGGTTTGGTTTCTTTAATCTTTTGCCTTGAGTAACAGGAAAATTAAGAAGGGTCAGTAGGGAAAAAAAAATCAATCAGAAAAGTAACAATTTAATATGCTAAACATCAAGACCTCATTTTTCAATGCTTTAGTCAGCATGCTGCCATTTATTTACCCTAAGGCTACTGAGCAGAGTGGTACTTTGTGAGACGTAGTGCAGCTCATGCTGTCTTTGCACCATATCAAAGAGAGAAGAAAGGGTAAGCACACCCTATATTCTTCAAAAGCAGGTGTCTGAATCTTCTTGGGCTGGCTCTGGTTTCTAAGCATTCATCTCTGGCAAAAGAAGGGCAGGAAAAGGACACCCTCACTTTTCTGAGGACAGTGTATGTCTGTCCGGGATACCATTACTTCACAGAAACAGTGCCTCAAAATAGGACACACTCCACATTTAAGTATATAAATTTAATAAGATCCACCCCACTCTTTAGGTTGTAGGGCTGTAAGTGCACTCAAAAAATATATTGAAAGAGTCTGTGCCTGGGTCTGTAAACAGAACAGGAACCATGATTCAGCTTCCTTTAAATTCAAGAGGAAACTTTGCACTCTCTAACACAAGCTGCCTTAGAAGTACACATTGCTCAAATCTGGTTAAAATACCTTGCAGATGGTTTCAACTAAAGGTGTTGATTAGATTTTCATTTCTTTGATGCCTGCAGCTTAGTCATCCACTGGAGATAACTACATGTAGATGCCTTAAATTTGAGCTAACGCCTGTCCGTGAATTGATAGCAGTTGTGATCCGTGCCTAATGGGATAAACTAAAGCATTTTAGCCATAAAACAACTACCAACTGAGAGCAGAGCACCTGCAGCTGCAAAGAATAAGAGCAGTAGTTAGGGTATGAAAGAATCATCCAACATTTACAGTAAAATGCCTCTTCTATCAAGGTTTACCAATTTGTGGGTTTTTTGGGGTTTTGTTTTTTTTGTTTTGTTTTGGGTTTGTTTGTTTGTTTTACTTTGTGCAGGAGTGTGATACTGAAATTGCAGTATCAACCAATTGACTTTAGAGGTGACACTTTTGTTATTTTGGAAATTGTATGGGCACTATATTTTCAGTTGGAATGTTTGTCTCCTGGTAAAAACAAAAACAATGAAATTGTGGATTGTGCTTGTGGGTTTTGAGAGGGAAACTTCTGTCCATACATCACTGAGCATGCAACTGTCTTTAAAGAAATTTGTACCAGGTTTAAAGATATTGCAGGAGGTTTATGAATGTCACCAAAACAAATGTGCCAAATCTAGGCAATTTAAAAATAAAATAAAATAAAATAAAATAAAATTTAAAATAAAACTAAGTGAGTTTTAAAAAGAGGGATGAAAATGGCTGCATAGTTATAATGAAAGAACAATGTTATCTCTAGTTCTTTTTTTGGATGAATTGCTTCACAAAGACGTACTCTGTAAGTTTTCACTGCTAGACAGACAGATTTACTACAGTAAAACATCGTAGTTATGGCTGTTCATATTTAAACATATTAGCTTATTTTAAAAGTTAAACAAAACTTAATTGTCAGCAACAATGTGATGGGTTGACCTTGGCTGAACACAAGGTGTTCTCTCACATATTCTCACTTCTCTTCCCATCTGCCATTACAGTTGTGTAAGCTTTTTTTTCCCCTACCACCATCAATGGTGGGCTAAGCCTTGGCCAGCAGTGGGTCCATCTTGGATCTTGATAGCATTGGTTCTATAGAACATGGGGGAGGCTTCTAGCAACTTCTCACAGAAGCCACCCCTATAATACCCCATAACTAAAAGCTTACTGTGCAAACCCACTATTGAATAAGCGAATTTTCAGAGATATGTTCTTCCAATTTAGAATAACCAGCTGTTCAGTTATCATTAAAATTAAAATTTCTATTCCTGTTCCAATAGTTCTTCAACAAGTAAATAATTTTTTAATAAAGTGGCATTTTTACAAACTCTGGCCAAATCAGCTTGCTCTGCTTGTATTGACTTTGTCAACATTTATTCAGGAATCATCACTTAACAACAAAGCAATATTGATCCATCACATGCTTTTTTAATGTGCTAATATCAACAAAGCTAAACTACAGATTATCAGCAATACTTGCATTTCATACAAAGTCCAGATGAAATCAGCAACAGGATGGAAATCTCGAGTGGACTGTGTAGTCTGCATCACAATTATTAATGGTGGCCTCTCAGGCAGTTTAGTTTATGACTGGAAGTTCGTTTCTTTATCCACACCTTTTGTATTGCTGTGAGCTGAATGTAAGGACAAATTAACAGATCATTATGCTGTATAATTTGCATTAAGATTTTCCTGTTGTATTCCTCAGGGAAGAGAGAAGGTAGGAGACTGAGAATCAATTATTACACATTTCAGAAAAGATTTGGAAGGGTTTAGGCCTGAAATTCTCTGTGGGCAGAGCATGGGGGCTGCTGCACATTGGGCCATGATTGAGGTCAAGGTGAGTGCAGAATAGATCACAGATACAGACCGTTAAGAGTTACTGATACCACAAAGCAGAACTTAACATTTTATTTTTATTGGTTTATCTTCAACAGTCTTTAAGGGTGCCCTCTAGATGATGTCTTCTGTCCCCTTTGACAGTAAGCTTGAAAGCTGGGACTTGAAGATGCCTCTGGGAAGGAAAAAACCCTGTGCATGAGAACAAGCTTTCAGACAGGAGCCCTTTCAAACAGACTGTTGACTTCACAGGCAGTGAAGTGAAGATGAGGAGACTGTGGTGTGCACATGACAGCCAAGTAGCTGACTGTGAAGGGTTCTGTAGACATTATTGCATGTAGCAGCACAGTTGCAGCAATACAACAAAGTCATTGGTAACTGAGGAATGTGCTAGCATGTGAATGCTAATTTAATTTAGGTCATGTGGGTAAAACAGAATGAAAATGTGTCTATTTCTCCTCTGACATTTCCTGCTCTGCCTTCTTTAAGTAAAGCTGGGTGAGACCTTCTCACTGGAGCATAAACTGGTACAAAAGCATCCCTAAGTCAGTTCAGCACTCTTCTGGAAACAAGATGAAGGATTTTTCTGTGAGGGGAACCTTTTGGGGCTCTGAAAGGATAAGAAAAATCTTTGTAAGCCTTAAGGGAAACTGAGTGTCCTGGGAAGAGCACAGATTTAATCTTTTGTCTTGGTGCCATTATATTTAGGGAAGGTTTCAAATTTGATTTTTGAGGGGTTTTTATGTGTCTGAATCACTAGGTTGAAACTTGAGGAAGCAAGGTCCAATTCTCGATCTGTCATAAAATTCCTGCATGATTTAGGATTATCTATTCAGTCTCTGTGGCTCAGACCCTTAGCCATAAACCAGAAATAGTACTACTTTTTTGTCATTGTGTAATTTCATTGTCAGTGTCATGATTGTCAGTGTCAAGATTGGGACTATCTCTTACTAACTTTTATACAGCTCATTGCAGGCCAAAAAGACAGCACTTTCATTTCTATGTAGCCTTGGTCTTTCCTGTGATGTGTATAAATACCTGATAAACATAGAGAGGAAGGAGGCTTGTCACCTCTTGTAAACTGAAATTCAGGATTAGCTGTTGAGCTGAGCCCCTGGAGCTGAAGCATTTAACATGCTTTCAGGTCTACACTACACTTGCTGTCTTTTTGATTCAAACTCTTTAATCCAAGCACTGACTGATGCAAGGGTATGCAGAATGTAAGCACATCTGGTTAACACCTATCAACATAAGAAACAAAGATAACAGACAAAGATAAGAGACTGGAAAAATAATAAATTAAACACCTAGATATACAAGCCCTCAGGAAAATGAGATAACACACAACAGCAAAGACCTGAGCTCTCAGGCTGAGGGTCCACTGAGCAAATGACTTGGGCATCCGGAGGGTTCGACCAGAATTTTGTAACCGATAAGAAGGGAAGAAATAAGTTTCCCACATGGCTCACAGTAAAGAGCAAACTCCTTATGGGATATTTGATGGAGCCTGTGTGGTTGCTTAAAGCTGCTTGTGGAATACTTTGAGGAGGGGAATGTATGAAAAATAGCATTTTTTTGGGAATGTATGAAAATTATCATGGATCATTTAGGGCAAGGAGCAAATGTGAGAAAGGAATGGATCAAGGCAGATCAGAGTATAATGAGCACAGGAAAATGGAGAACTGCAGTCTGTACTTTTTTCTTATTAAATCTGATTCCCATTTTCATAGAACCATAAAATGGTTTGTGTTAGAAAGAACCTTTAAAAAGCATCTATTCCAATCCTCCTGCAATAAGCTGGGGTATCTTCAGCTAGATCACATTGCTAAAAACCCTATCCAAACTGTTTCCAGGGATGGGGCACCTACAACCTCATTGGGAAACCTGGCAGGCAGCAGAGGGGAAAACTCAAGTTTAGAGCTGGTGGCTGAATTATGACCTCAGGGTTTGAGCGTATTCACTAGAGAGTTAAAAATGCTCGTGCCCAGGAGTGATCCTCAGTCCTGGTCATCTGAAAAGGAGGAACAGGATTAAAGTTTTTCATGCCTCTGTAAGTGCTGTTGAGTTTTATGTAGGTAATGGTAGAAGTCCTGTTCTTTGTGTTAGCTGGCAAGACTAGCCATGTATCTGCTGTGTGTGGATTTGCATCTTTGATACCTGCTCATCCTTGCTACTTGCTGGACCTACAGGTGGCAAGAGCAGCAGCCTCGCCTCTGAATGGACAAGTCAAAAATCCCTGGGTCCCACAGACCCGCAGCTTTGATATTCCTCTAATAAATGAAATCCAGAATTCAAAGAGCTATTACCTTAATAAGAGGCTACACCATCAGCCCTTATTTTCTCTATTGGTTCTGCTGAGGAGGTAGAGTAAGAAAATGTCTAGGTGGGCATCTGTCAGCTTGCCAAGGTCAATCCAGCACAATTGTGTTATGGTCTGGTAATAAAATATAGAGCAATCACTAGAGAGTAGCTGCTTGCACAGGATTCTGTAACTGTGTAATCTTGAACACATCATTTCCTGCCTACAGACATGCATTTCTGAATGTAGAGGAGGTCCTGGTAGGTCTGAACTACTTTAGGTGGTGTTTGAAGATCCGCTGCAGAAAATGTCTATATAAAAATAGTATACTAATAATATTAGTATCTTAACAGCTCTGGTTTTGGTTCTGGCTCATATCAGAACAATGTAGACACATGAATAAATGAAGAGGTGCTGGTTTGAACTTTCATGTTTCTAAGTATTAAATTCAGGCCATCAGTTAGAACAGGGTCTGTTTTATATGAACGTCACATGCCCTTGTCCAATGAAATGAGTTAAACCCCACAAAACTAATTGTGCAGGAGTAATTATACCTCAGTAGGCCTCAAGGTCATACAAACTGATGTGAGCAAAGTGGTTTTCATAGTGAAATGAGAGTCACCTTGAGGTCATCTTCTTGCTGTTTTAGAGGAAATGCATGGCTAGTGACAGTATTTGAGTATATATACTGAATGTTTTTTCATAAAGAGAAGGAATAATCATGCAGAGCTGAAAGGATGGCATACTTTCAGGAAAAAGAGACCTGCAATGTCTTCTTTTAATAAAAGATAAGAAAAATAGAAAGTATATTTTCCAAACACCAGGTGTTATTGAAAGTTTGGCACAAAATCATCTTCCACGTTATGATGTTTAACACTACAGAACTGGAATTATAAGTTTTGTTAACGGTCCAAACATCGTACTGATCATTTCCAGATTGTTATATTAATCAGCTGAAAGCATTAAAAAAGTTGTTTGTGACTTTTTATTTCTTTTTATCACTGCTTTCTCCCTCCAGCTAATTGCAGTCTCTTCCTTGTCTACACATATCTTCAGGCTCCAGCTCCTCGCTAACAATTCTGGGTTTTTGATTAGATGTAACGTTCTTTTCTGTGAACAGTCTTTCTCATTTGAGATGACCTTGTTTCTATTTCCATTAGTTTTGTGCATCTAATTAGGAGACAAAACGTGGATTTGGATGAAACGATCATAGGGTGCAATGCAATAAATCTCTTAGACCTTTTCTAGCTATAATTCAACATCCTCACATAGTAAACAAAAGTCACATAACTTGCTCTGCTGCAAATGTGTTTTGTCACCTTGAATGTCTTGCATTTCACTCTTCCTGCTTTTTTTAGACAGTAAAATGGTGGCAGCACTTATAGTATCTACCTTATCCACAAGGCATGAACAAGATCCTTTGAGATAATTTCAATACAGTAGGATTGCATAGACACTATTATAGAAATAGTCTGAAGACTTTCTGCACAGGAAAGTTGTTAACTCTATAGGTGTAATCAAACAAGACCCTGGATCTGTGAGTGTAGACTATAGACAGCAAGGATGTTAATGTCTGCAATGAGTTACCTAAACATTTTGTTTTCATAGGTTTCTCATCTTTTAAATTAATCTTTCTCTCCATCTTCTGAAATTCCCATTATTTGAACTTGCATTTGTGTGTTTCCTTAACCAGTTTTATCTTATCATAGTGAGACCAGCCATGGGAGGATGCTCCCTTCACACAGCATGAGTTGCTTTGGCGTAGCAGTGAGTGGTCTGTGGCTTCTTTGCAGGGCTCAGCACCCTAGCCTCTGATTTACAGGTAAACCTTCCAGGTATGAAGCAATTGACAAAGAAAAGGCTAAAAAAAAGTGAGGAATTCCAGGTGAAGAACAATTAATGACAGTCTGCTTCCTTTGTGTCTTTTAGGAAGATTATCCTATATCTAATAACCCAGAAGTTGTATATAAAGCTTTACCTCCAGCTTAATGAAGATGACAAAGCTGGCTTCTCGGAGCTTTTGCTGAGGAGCACTATCTTTCTTTCTAATTGAAGTGAAAAATATGCAACAAGTTCAAGAGTGCAGAGGACTGGCAAACATCTCCAAATTAAATGTCCAGATAGATCATAAGAAAGAAAGGAACCTCAAAAAGGATTAGAAACATTTGTTCTGCTTGGAAAGTTCTCATGTAATGTTCTCCTTACCAACTACCTTGTCTGCAGCCCAACACATGGCTTTTTTTTTTTTTAATGCCATCTAGGCTGGCAGGCAGGCAAACTTTCACCTTTATGTCAGCTTAGAACTTGAAAATCACAGCTATTCCAGTGAAAGTCTTTTAAACTGCTGCTAATTTGGCCCATTAGAAAAAAAAAAAAAAAAAACAACAAACCCAAAACAAACCAAACAAAAAAAAACCCCAACCAAAACAAACAAACAAACAAAAAACAGAGCAAAAAATCTCAGGAATAAATAAGTCAATGAAGAGTAACTGTCTCACAGGCCAGAAAACAACAGCCTAAAAGAAGATCTTCCCCACTGTGGGGTAGTAGTCAGCAGTTTTTTTTTTTTTGAGGTTGCAGACCCTTTGTCCAGGAAACAGCAGGCATCTAAATACCTCCTTCTGTCAGTAAGCTGACTAACTGCTTAAGAGTGCCTGAAGGCAGGCAGAGTTTTACTTTCTTTTATTATAGAGAAAATGGCTTTCTGAGTTTTTTAAGGAAGCCATAACTTCACATACAAGAAAAAAAGCTTTGTCCTGAGTTAGGGGTAGGAAAGGTAACTTCCATGTAATCACTGAGGTTGAAAGGGCCCTGTGAAGATGATGTTCCAACATCACCTTTCTCAAAACAGGGTCAGCAAAAACAGGCTGCTCAGACCCACATCCAGTTGTTTCAAATGCATCACAGAATCATGGAACAGTAAAGGTTGGAAGATCAGCTAGTCCAACCTGCCTGCTAAAGCAGGTTTGCCTTAAACACAGTAGTGAGTCCAGGTGGATTTTTAGTATCTCCTGGAAATGAGACTCCACAGGCTCTCTGGGCAGCCTGTCCTAGAGTTTCATCACCCTCAAAGTGAACAAGTCCACTTCTTAAGTCTCTCTGGATGGCATCTAATCCCCCAGATGAGTCAATAAAAACACTAAACTTAGTGTCATCTGCAAATTTGCTGAGGGTGTGATCTCGCTTCCTAAGACACAGTTAGGGAGACGAGATGGGAGCCATAGTGTTCCATAGAGCTCTCACTCAACAAGCTTCAGCTCTCAGCACAGATTTCAAAGTCTCCCTGCACACCATCTTCACCACTGGTGGTCCATACTGCTGATCTAATTGTGTTTCACAATTTCTGGTGAAGGAGTTGTCATACCATAACCACCCTGGATCCAGTTTTCTGACCTTGCTCATCACACTGTGGTGTACAACGTCTTGACTGTTTATTTAGATGTTTTCAGTTTAAAGACTTCTGTTTGCAGGTGTTAAGTAGATGTCATGAACTGTGTTTTAAACACAAACAGCTAAGTGCTTTACCTTGACTGCTTCAAAGAGATTATTAAGCATAAAAAAGAACTAATAAAAATAGATCACTGTACAGGACAGAGTAAAACCCAACATTAGTGCAACATCTAGACTAGATGATCTTGAAGGTCTTTTCCAACCTGGTTAATTCTGTGATCTCAGAGATTTGTCCACTCTCCCATTACCCTATTCCTCCATCCAAATGCTACTATTTAGGATATTTCCCCACAGACAGTGGTTTAACTCTGTCATGATATGCTCAGGTTCTTGGTACCTTAGCACTGGCTGGTAGTTTGCATTATTGCAAATAAAGAGAAAAGATGTCTGGTGACTTGTAACATGACATACTGGTCATAATTAAAGAATATTTCATCTCCATTTAGAGAGAGGCCATAGGGGAGCAAGCTGGGAAATGTGCAGTCAATCAGCCATAGTTATGAGTCACTCAGCAACCTAGCAGTCTTGCCATTACCACTCAGCAGGTTCAAATCAACATAGTAAGTGATAAAAAGAAAGAACAGAAAGGAAAGAATTGTAGGAGAACTGTGAGATGGAATATAGTAGCTGTTGAAGGGTGATGATGAAGTAAAAGGAAATGGATATTGGATTTTGTGAGTTTCATCATAATATGATCAAATAGAAACACACAGAGCTGGATCTATTAATAAATTAGAACTGATAAAATTGTGAATAAAACATAGTGGTCAGGAGAAGGTGGGAAAGAATGAATCTGTTAGGTCTGTGTCAGCTGGAAAAGGAAAATGGATCAATTTTCTTTTCTTGACGCAGTGAGCTTTAAATTAATTAAAAAAGGGGAGGGGGAAAAAAAGAGAGAGAGAGAGAGAGAAAATCCAGCTGCCTAACAAAGCAAATGATCTGAACATGGTGCCAAAGGTACTTCTATCCAAAAAGCTCTTATTAGACCAAACAAACCACAATGTACTTCCAAAGGACTAAAGAAAATGAAATTCAGCTAGAAAAGAAAAGAAACAGCATGAAATTCCACACCATTTGTTACACAAGGTCCTGCTGGCATTTTACAACCTTCTCAAAAGTAAACCAGTCTGCATATTTTTGTATGGTGATTCCATTTGATTTCACTGTGGAAAAGTAGATCTGATAAAAAGCAGTGTCCAAATCCTGTTATGAGGAAATACATAGCTTAGTTCATGTGAGTAAGTCAGAGAACAGGTTGTGGATACAGCTCTGATGCATGAGCATTTAGATGTTTTGATTAAAAAAAAATTAAAAAACAAAACAAAACAAAAAAGGCTCTAATGCAATTCCTGATAATCTTTCTTTATGCCTAGTGCATGGAGCACCACTTTTTATACACAGCTGTCTTAATCAAAGCTGTCATTCTGTATGCTTTGGCCAGCTGAGAATTCATGGCAATGCGGATGGATTCTGTGAGCTAACAGCAGACCTGCTTAAAAAGGCTACAGCAGCACCACATAGCTCCAGAGAAGAACTCAGAAGTTAGAGAGCAGCTGGAGATAGACAGCACTTCAATATCTCTGCTCCAAAAGCAAATGGTCCTTAACACCTGGGTCAGAAGTAAATTCATTGGACTTACAGCTCTTGGCTGAATTTTTACTTTAAACTCTTGCATCCAAACCACAGTCCAAACATCTGTCTGTCACATAAGCATCCTGGACTGGAAGATGAGAACAGGGCAGTCCTTAGGTGTGATTGAAAACTAGGTAAGCAAAATGCCTGGAGTTCATCTCACTAAAATATAATCCCTCAAAATGTGGATATCCATGCTGGAGCTGACCTTTTGAAGTAGGTATGTACTTTAGTATGAAATTAATCATGCTGGTTATAAATGTAGTTGCGTGATACTGGTTCAGATGAATGTATCATTATTTGATTTGATGAATACTACTGAAAACAGCTAGGTGGCAGAAAATCTTCCTATAAAAGTGTCAATACTTCCCTAGGAAGTACCTAAGAAATACCATGACATTTTTAAGGATTAGTCTTTTCTGGAAAACAGCAGCACTCGACAGTACTGCAAACATTCAAGATTCATCTCTGGCATCACCAGATAGTTCTCTTCTACTGCAGGAGGAAAAGTATCTCCACACTGAATCCATGCCATTGTTTCATAAGTTTATGCAAGTTTCATATTCAAGGATTGGCCAGGGAAGACATAAGGGGAAATTATCAGGAATGCTTAGCTTAAATGATGTAACAGCAGGTATGTAAGAAGGTTATTAGGATGTAACGGAGGGCAGCGAAGAAATACAGTGAGCAAAATGAATGGTGAAGTCATTTCTCATTCTGAGCCAACTAGGGTGATAATCAATTTCATCTCTGCCTTTGATGAGAGATGTAAGCAGGATGTTAACGTCAGACTCCCAAAACTTTGGCTTCTGTCAGGGAAGCCCAGTTTACTGCAGAGCTGTGCCATATTTGCACAAATTCCTGCCTCTGCCTTGAATTTTGTTCATTGCTAGTCCGACTTTCATTCAGTCAGGCTGTTCTCAGTTGGAAGCAGGAGGCTGTTTGCATTAGTGGTAGCCAAACACTGATCTTTCAAGCTCTGCTGACTGATGGTAGCACTAGGAAAGTTATGCTGCTTAGTCTTTGTTGTAGCTGCCTTTGTGTGTAGTGTGGCTAATGATACTGACCATGACAGAACAAAATAGAAAACTTCATATGAGGCCAAGGTAGTGCAATATCTTTCTTGCTCCTGAAACCAGCTGGGATTGATTTGGTTATAAGCATAATTCAGATTTAAAATTGTACAATGCATTATAAAGAAATTCAACTTCTGACTGAGATAGAACTGTCCCCAAAACATGCTTGTTTGGAAATTTTTCAACAGAACTTTTTTTTTTTTTTCCTGGAGTTTTGTTTTTTCTTTTGGTCAGAACTATCTTAATACATCAACTTGGAGGAGTATGCAAGGCCTTGTCATGATGCAAATAACCTACAAAAGGCAGACAAAAATTTGAACTTTAACTGCTGATATAAAATGGAAACTACCTGAGGATTTATTGTGGCAAATTGATAACATCACGTCAAGATGAACATGCAAATACCTGGCTGGTGATCAGTTAGGAAATCACCAATATAATCATGGAACATGGTAGATCAGATTTTCAGGATGAAAAAAAATAGTCAAAGCCCTGAGGAGACCTATGAAGACACTTGTCTGCCAGTTGTAGAGAAGAAGACCTTGTCTTTGCTGCATGTCTGGAGCAGAGGAGCACAAGTGCTGTTGTATCCAGTCAGAGAGCCCAATGTTGTTGGCAGTTATCCATCACCATCATCTCTGATAACAACCCTAGTCCCTGGGAATGTGAGTTCTCTTATGTTGCCACACCAAGAGGCTGAAGAACGGTGGTGGTTCTGTCATCTCAGGGCAGCTGGTATGCAAACATGCTGGCAGGGCTTTTGTCTGAATGACTGAATATGTTCTGTGGTATACACATTAGTTGGGATACTGTTTGTGTATAACAAGCACTTCTAATAAGATTATCAATAATAGTTGGAACATTGGTTTATGTAATAAAGGATGATCTAATTCAATAAATATTCTTTGTGTTTGCCATCATCTGCTTCAGCCATCCATCTCTGTGGAAACTAAACCTTCAGTGCCAGAGCTGTAATATTCTGTAACAATCAGGAAGTATTAAACATCTGGTCAAAAGCTGGAAAGTGATTGAGGCCAACAAAGACAAACAGTAAAAAATAATAATAAAAAAAAACCCCAATCCCTTAGAGCAGGGTTGAGTTTGTTTCAAATCAGGGCAATCTACTTGGAGGAAGTTATTGCATTCTCCATAAAACATAATTGGCCCCTGTCTTGGTTTTGGCTTGGACAGAGTTAATTTTCTTCACAGTAGTTAGTGTGGACCTACATTTTGGATCTGTGCTGAAAACAGTGTTGATAACAGAGTGATCTTTTAATTACTGAGCAGTGCTTACACAGAGTTAAGACCTTTTCTGCTTCTCACCCCACCCCAACATTGAGTAGGCTGAAGCTGGGAGTAACACACAGCTGAGACAGCTGACCCAAACTGACCAAAAGGATATTCCATACCATATGATGTCATGCTCAGCATCTAAATCTGGTGCCAGAAGAATGAAGGGGGTGGCATTTGAAGCAATGGTATTTGTGTTCCCAAGTAACCGTTACATATGATCCCTGTTTTTTTCTGGAGATGGCTGAACACCTGCCTGCCCAGGGGAGGTGGTGACTGAATTCATTTTGATTTGCTTGTGCATGCAGCTTCTGCTTTATCTATGAGACTGTCTTTATCTCAGCTCGTGAGTTTTCTCACTTTTACCCATCTCACCAAGAGGAAAGGACCAAGCCACTGTGTTGTGCCTAGCTGCTGGCTGGGGTTAAGCCACGACAGACCCTCTGTAGTCCTGTTTTAGCATTTCCTATTTGTACAATGTGAGACAACTCTAACCAGGAGACTAACAATCTGCCTAAGCTATTACCTGGAAGATCAAATCCAAGTCATACAGAGAAGAGATTTAAACCATTATTCTTGCTGTGTATTCTTAAAAATTCTTTAATCATGTGAGTGATGTCCAGTCTTGCACACTAGCTAAAATAATTTTCCTGGTGTATATATTTACCAATAATATCCAAACAGCCTTTTTCATATGAAGAAAGAGAAATGTCAAAATTTAATCATTTTCACTGTTAAGTTCTTGCTTTCTGGCCAGCCTTAGCTATGATGTTACCAACTGACCAATTTAGCAGAGCATCTCAGCTGGTTTGGGCTTCCCTACTGCTGTGAACAGCCCCCCAGAAATCAAGTGTGTTCATTTCTCATCATCACCTTGGGTCAAATGGGCAACCTTAATTTTTTTTCCTGAAATTCATTCCTAACAACACTATCAAAACGATCCTTTGCAAGTGCTGCTTCATCTTCTGGGAGTTTTCACTGTGATGATTTTCTTTGTGGGTGTCATTTTCACTTCTGTTTCCTTGTTTTAGGCAATTACAGGCACCTGGCTTGGCAAATGTATTGGCTGTTTATCACAGTATCTCCTGTAATTGTTTTGCACATTGACTGTTGGGTTTAGTTTTATTGTGCCACACCTCAGCATGAGGAGAGATAGGAGGGTTAGGGACCATGCAGGAGGCAAGCAGTAAGCGCTTTCACCACTCATGCTCTAATCACATTGAAGCAAAGTGCTCATAAACATGATTTCTACCTCTATGCTGTGCATAACTTGTTGATGGTGCATTTTAATGTAATGAGGTATTACATTGTCAGTATGGGAGTGAAGACAAGATTAATATTTCCTCCATTCCACTGTGCAGTCCACCTAGAGAATGCCTGAAAAAGGATTCCCAAACATCTAAAATTGCAAGGAAAAAAAATCCAAAATGTAGGTTTTCATATGTCTTGCATGTTATCAGGAATAAGTATCCCAGGAGACATCAGGCAAGTGTACTTCTCTTTGATTACAGAACATTTTTTTCTTTACTGTACATTTTGAACACTTTAAGAGTTTCTAAATCTGGCCCTGAAACCCCATTGTGCTTATATGACAAAGACAGTCTAAAGTTAAATGTCTTGACTACTTTAAAATTAGACTCTGCTCCAGGGTTACTGACACTCTCTGTGACATTTTGCTTTATTGACATTTTGCCTCTCCAGTTGGCCCAAAAAAAGCTCTAACTCACTGGAGTGAGTAGAAAATTCTTCAAGGGTTAAAGATGTTTCACTCAAGACTCCATTAGTTGCTTTCACCACCTAGTGCAAAATGGGCCAAGGACCTAGAGGGGGAGGTGATTGGGGAATCTGCTTGAGGAGGGGAATAATTTGGACATAATTGATTGAACAGGGTGGAAATCCTATTGCTTAACAGACCAGGTTGCATCTTGCCTGTCTTAGAAGGTGTAGAAATCTCTGAAACAAGAATGAAGCACAAAGCTGAATAGTGGCATTGTGTCAGATCATTTGATTTTAGTTTTATACCAGAGCCCTCAGACTCATTGCCACAAGCTCCTTCCCTGGGTAGTGGATATAATCTTCAGCTACAATGTAAAGGGCTTGTGAGGATTAACACATTAAATTTTCAAGTTTACGATGTTTGAGGAGCTGATGTTGTGTTGAGTATCAAGTCACCAGTGGCTAGGCTAATAGGCCTCTGAGCATGCCCATGGTGAACTGGTTGTTTCCAAAATCTGCTGTGTCACAGGCAATGATGTCTTCTGTGCTCTCCCTCTTGACTCCTGGGTATGTGATTCATACAACTCTGAACAGTCTTAGATTATTTATACTGTGATTTCCAACCTCTGTCTTCAGAAATAGTTTCCCAGAAAAGATATACTAAATGGATGCTTTGCTCACTTTTTCCCCCCCCCCCCCATAAAGCAGAGGCATTACCTCCTTTCCTAAGCAAAAGGAAACAGGAGCCTGGGATATTTCTGCTGGCGGTCTTGGCAGCCTTCTCATGTTTACATGGGCTGTAAGATACCATTCCAACTTGAGGCTACATTTCTTATTAGATAAAAATTAAGCTGTTGTCTGAAGACACGTAGATATGTTGAAATGAGCATTACTGGAATTTGCTATGGCTCGGTATACTCATGGTCTAAGTGCTGGAACTGCTGATGATACTCTGCAATGTGTGTGGCAGTAGTATGAAGCTTGCACTCTCCGTATTCTAGTGATAAACTGGTCAGGGTGATTCACACATTTGTCACTTTTCAGCTGAACTATGTGCCAGGAAGGCTGTGAAACTTGGAGAAACCCTAAGTGATACAGCCCTCTGGGTGCTGTGTACACACCCTTCCCTAACCAGCTAACAGTGAAGCACTGTGTCCTCCTGATTATTTTGAAGTGCACCATGGATAGAGCGTGAAACACCACATAAGGCTCTGAAACAATGGCAGGGGTTGACAGGATTTATTTTGGAAAGGATTTCAAGACTGGTAAAAATCTTTTGTTTAAGATCAAGTGTTTACTTGGAATTAGTACCTACGTCTAAACAGATTCCCAGAGTAAGTGAGAACCAGGAAGAACATCAACTGTCTTCCATTTTAAGTGCAAACCATCTGCCTAATATAGAAGAGATGGATTCAGACACAGTTCCAAACTTCTCAGCACATACTCTGGGAAGATTGGAAGTTCAGTTGTTTCAGAAGCCAGTCAGACACTCTATTATGACACTATGACCAACCACTATGTCCCACTGAGAGGAATGATCCATACAAAGTAGCCTGATTTTAGTGCAGCTGAAAGCCAGAAGTAAACTCATACATGGCAAAGGACCCAGGTCTCTGCTGGTTTATGTTTTACAGATGATCACCTGCCTCTCCACAAGGTGCATGAAGAATTGTTCCAAAGCAGGATGGTAACATCTAGCACTCACTTTTTTTCAGGCATAAATCACTGTGTGAAATGCAATGCAGTGCAGAAACAAGCCCAGTGGAGTTGTTCAGGTGTAAAACTGGTCCAAGAGAGATCTGACTCAAATCATATAGATTTAAACTAGAAGAAAAGAGTTATGAACACTAAATGAAGTTGCAAATGAACAGTTCAGAACATTGCACCTTCCATAAAGTTTATTCATCTTTTATCCTTAGGGTGTAGATTTTATTATTTGTGATAATAATCCCTTTATAGAGGAATATAGAGAGATAGACAGGGGAAAAGGAATTTCAAAAGTGAAGAAGGACATACTTGGGTTTTCAATGTTCTTTTGCTGCCAGAAAACTAATTTTGTTTTCCTACTGCAGACAGTGGAAAGGCTGGAGAAATCAGAAGTTTTTGGTGTGCTGTTTTTTGGGGATTGGGGTTTTTTGGTTGGTTTGGGGGGCGGGGGGGGTTGTGTGTTTTGTTGTTGTTGTTTGTTTGGCTGTGAGTTTTTGATTGTTTGTTTTGTGGATTTTGTTTTCTTCATGCACCAAATCTTACACTACAATTGGAGAAAAGTTAAATTAGCAGCTTTTCATTAATGAGATCTATGGGTGCATTTTAATAGGTTGTCTAAATTGTGTTTCATGAAAGGAATACAAAATTTGCTGACAAGAAAATAAACCAACTTTGTTCCTAGAGACTTGTGCATTCCAAGGTCATTGATGTTTTTTACCATATTTCCTTTGTGTTGTGTCTTCAGAGACAAATAACACAAGATTTGGGGGCAGGGGTTAAAGATTCTTGTTAAGTTTATAAAATTTTTATGTAATATTTATTTCACTGAAGGTGATTCTTTTCTTCTTGAACTGAGAGATATAATACTCTGAAAGCCCCTCAGATGATTATGGATCTTCGTAGCAACAGCAGGCAATGTCTACTCTAGCATTTTTTAAATCAGCATAAAAAGGAAAGGAAAGACCTTGGTTTGGATATTAACTCCTCTCCAGAGTATGATCACTTCACTTTGGTTGCTGCTCAACATAAGAACATTTTTGAAAACAAAATCCTGATAATTTATTAACAGAAAATTAGCTTTAGGTTACTTATCAAGCCACAGAGGCGAAGTAACAATGTTACCTTAAATTTCTCTTACCTTGCAGTTACTGGGATATTAGAAGATGTTCATGCTTGGACACTTTGGAATACCTAACAATGTATCTGTATCCTGATTTGCCCCTTCCACACTTCCAAGTAGGTAATTTCAGATCTGTGACATTCATCAGTTATTATTCTGTGGATCAGAACGTAGAGTAGTACGAACAGTAGTGGAGCTGTTCTCCACTAACAGCAAAATTCTCCACACACAGAATTTTTTCCAGTGTCTTTGATCAGATTATCACTTTTCTTACTCTTCCATAGAATGCCTCATATATTTGGGGGATACTCTTCAGACAGTGGCTACATTTTCTCAGTGCTGTATACAGCTGGTAGGCATATGGGAACCTTTTGAAAATGATCAGTCCTCTCTTTGCTTGTTACCATTATCACTGGGTTTTGTTTATTTTTTAGAAATGTACATGATATTTTCAATATTAGTGATTTTCTCTTTTTCTTCTGGTGC
Source organism: Indicator indicator (assembly GCF_027791375.1). NCBI lineage: Eukaryota > Metazoa > Chordata > Aves > Piciformes > Indicatoridae > Indicator > Indicator indicator. The sequence goes on along the minus strand of NC_072021.1, from coordinate 18,329,694 downwards.
CTATATCCCCTTCACATGAAGAGATGGCTCATTTTGATGCCCAGGATTGTTCAAAGGGTGAATGAGGTTTGCACACATGACAGAGTACTTTCTTTTTTATTCACTTTTTACTTCAAATTTTATTTTCAAAATGATAGCAGTGCTTTGTGGGTTCTTAGGCCAGGATGTGCAAACAGCCCATTTAGTTTTAGAAGCTCAATTATTCTGAGACTCTACTGAGGTTCTTCTAAAAAAATTGTGCCTATTTCAGACATGGAAGATTGAGAAGGAAATAAAGAAATAAAGAAATAAGAAAGAGTAGAGGAGAGGGTAATGTCTGGGTCAGTCTTCTTTCTCTTTTCAGTATTGGTATTAGAGTTGTACCCAACACTAGATTCAGACAAAGACATGGACAGTGTTTCCTTTCCCTGAGAGCTGGCAGTGCTGATGTAGAGACAACCATAAAGAAAGGTAGGTGACCCAGAGGGCAGTGTTTGTTCATCCTTTCAGTAGATATGCCTCACTTACAAGCACATGCAGAAATATTCCATATACTTTATATTTAGACCACTGTTTCTTTCATGAAACTATTACAACTAGATCTTTGTCCCTGTCAGCTCTGCCTGTATTTTTAGATATCTGTTAAATGTTCTTTGTTTTCCTTCTCTTGCTAGCTGGTTCACTCTGCTACTTAACAGCCTCAAGTGTCTAGGCAGGTATGCACAACTAGCAGCAACTGTTTTAGCACATGGAGAATATGGTGCATGCTATGTCATCATTCATCCCATTTCTGCATTCCCATCCAGGAATTGTAGGTGACACTGTATGTGGCATTCATTGTGTTAGCTCTTGTCTCGGCTTCGGCTAGGACAGGGTTAAGTGTCACAGGAAGCTGGGAGGAGCAGCAGCCAGGATAGCTGAGCTGAAGCAGACAATGGGATATGCAACACCATACTGACATCATGCCCAATATGTAAGAGAGGGGAACTGGCACAATTCAAGCAGGTGGAGTGTGTGGCTGACTGGGCTGTGGGCAGCAGCGGTGGCCGCAACCTGCCACCAGCAGGCTCTGGGTGTTGAGCATTCATGTTGTATGCTGCTTGTTCTGCATATTATTTCATTAATATTATGGTTATTACTGTTGTTTCTTCTCTCATTGTGTTGTTTTATTAAACTCTTACCTCAGCCTGTGCAGTTTTTCTCCCGATTCTCCTCCCATCCCACAGGAGAGTAGATAGAAGTGAGTGAGCAGCTGTGTTTTGCTTAGTTGCTTGCTGGGCCTAAGGCATGACAGCCATAAATTTACCTTTTAAGCTCTCAGGAGGAACAGAGGGTGGACTAATCTATTGTTTCACCAGTTATTGTAGCCATTTCTTGTCATTACTAGGTTAATCCTCTTCACTTTCAGAAACTGAATATAGGTTCAGTTCTTGTCACAACTGTGCAAAATTTCAAAAAGCTCTGAAGGATAATGCACATCTGTTCCAGCAGAAGCATCCACAAGGTAATCACCTACATCTGAACAAGTAACCTAGACTTCCCACGTAGTCAATGACAAGCAGGCAAGACATGATTCATCTCACAGAGAAATAAAATACATCAGATTATTCACATCCTGAGTGTATTTATTTCTTTTCATTGACTGTACCTGGAGATAATTCAGAGGTATCTACGTTGCAAATGCTTAAAGCTGGGTTCAAGAGTCCTTCCCAAAGGGATTTTTAAGTAGAGGTGGACTTGGCCCCTATCTAATTAGCTATATTTTTTAATAAGATTCCTGTGTTTGGGGACAGATTGCTATCATATGGATCATGTAGCTTTCTCATAAAGATAAACAAAATCTTTGCTGCGAACTTACATCAAACTAAGGATGTCACACACTGACTCCTTCTATAGAGTCTGACTCTTTTGTTCATCATAAACATCAATAATTCAACTTCCCTTTTATTCAGAGATTGCAGCCAATGGGGCAGAACTGAATGCTTCTGACTAAATAATTTTCCATAGGATTGAAGACTCTTGTAGCCAAAAGTCTACACATAATCAGTTATTGTCATGTCTTTGGCAGCACACGATGTTCTTTTGTAACAGAAATGTTGTTGGGTATTTCATTTGCATACTTAACGTACTTTCATCATGAACCCACTCATACTTGTGCCCATCCCTCTTAAAGTCTATGTGGTCCTATTCCAAGTTTTCTGGTTTTGCTAGCTGGTTCCTCCAGTTAGTCATGTCTTAATATCATCTGTGTCAAAATTGTCACTATTTCACTTGACCTGCCACAAAAAATATAATCGTCTGTACAACTTCTCTTCTTCATTTCAAGGAATATCATCACCTAGTAATGAGTTAACTGGAGTGTGCCTCTTGCACTAGCCAACTTAAGGGCTTTTCTGGACATCCCTGCTAAAAGACAGTGGAATAGTAAAGCAGAGATCAGTGTCTGTTGCCTATCCTTCTGTAATTTATTGTCATTTCCTAAAATAACTGCCCTTCATGAAGGATACATTTGAACTTCTCCTACAGACATATCTGGTGAGATGGCTGGTGATTTAGGCCCTGCTAGAGTACTTTGAAGTGCAAATGCTGTGATAAGACACCATATCTCAAGGAGACTTCCCTAGCAAAAGTGTGAGGATCCCTCCAAGGGCAGCTCAACAATAAGACCATTAAATCTAAAGTATTACAACTAGGTCATGGGGAATAAGGTCAGAGATACAAGGCTTTTGTATTGTACAATGAATGTGAATGAGAGCTGGGCTGCTGAAGATAGTAGTAATAAAAAGCATGTTAACAGAACTAGTTTGTTACACAAACTAGCTGACACATCTCGAGGGTCAGCATGGATATTTCAAGCATGAAAACTTGCTGAATGGACAGTACACTGATGATAAAGTACAAGATTGCAAATGATGCTTCATGATGGTTGAAGAGAGTGTATTCTCTATATACGGTTGGAGTCATCAATATGGAACACCTACAGACAGACATACATCATAGTCACACAAGGGAAAAAAGTGATACAAAGGGGGAAAGAAAAAAGAAAACCCTTCTGCTATCAATATAAGCCACAGAATGTACAGGTAGCATGGTATTTTCTCTGCAAGCCAGGAGTTTCCCTTCAAAGCAGCATGGAGGCAGATGAGGAGATGGAAGGAGGTAGAGAAGCAGATCATGTTCTTGTCAGTTTAATGATTTATGTCTATGTTTGTTTGTCTTTGCTGTGATTAATGGCCTCCAAATATCTGCTCCATAAAGCCTGCTCTATAAAGAAAGGAGTCATTCCCATGAGTACAATTGCTTATCATTGGCTGAATCAACCCTCAGAGTGTCCCAGTGGTCTTGTGTCTGACACATGTTTACTTGTATGGGACAGTTTATTGAAAGCTAAATGACAGAAGGCAATCTGGGAGGTGGAGAGAAAAACAAGAGTGTAATCAAAACTATTTTTTTTCCCAGAATCTTCTAATTTTGATTGTGCTCCTAATTCTTGTGCAACTTTTCATAGTCTCCACTCCTTGTTTTAATCACTGCCCATGTCAAAGGCACAGGGCATGCACAGGCTCTGCTGTCACCCTCCTTACCTGGGAGGACCTGCTGCTGCTGAATTCTACAGTCAGGAGACAACAGTCTACAATGGTAAATCAGGTGAGAAACACACCCTCTGTGAATGGTGGGTATGATATTTCCACTCACAGAGTGAGGTCAGATCAGTGTCTTGCTTCATTTTGTTTTTCAGTGGACAGGAAAGAATTCTTGATGATATTCCCAGGTGGGGGTTTGTTTCACAAATGTGTGACCCAGTGGACATAGAGAGATGAGCTTGCAAAACTGCTACCTTATTTCTCATGCACTGCTGAAGGAGGGGGAAAGGACTGATGTAACTGATTTCTGGATTTTAGATCAGCTTTGACTGTGTTCTGAGATGTGAGGAGAAGCAAACCTTGTTGCAGGTCACTTTGTCTGGCTTCTTCTGGAATTTTCTCAATACTTTACTGTTGTTACTGGCTTTTCTACTAACCTACATTTATCTTTGTTTTTGCCCTTGTGCTGGGCATATAACAATCTTTCCCTGGGTGCCTTGTCTCCTTCACCAATCCAACCTTCTCTCAAGGTTCTCTTCATTCATTTGCATTTTATCAGATAACATTAACCATTTAAATTCATCATGAATTGGAGATTTTTAATTTTCTTTATATCAAGGAGGTGCATCAGTAACATAACAGAACCGTACATCAAATGTGATAAGGAGATCAGTCCCAAATGCACTATAGGCCAAATTCTCACTCTGGTAGAAAGACACAAATATAACTCAGGGTAAAATTCTTGTCAGAGACAACAATTTACCATCTAGTTTGTGGATAGCATAAAATTAAGCAGAACTACTCTCCTAAACTGTAATAAAATCTATTGACATCCAAACTATGTATTATGCATATGCAGTCTATTATCCTGAGGCAAAAATGCACAGAGGTTTGACAGCAACCTAATGAAGGAATGCAAAAGAAATAGGATTTAAATAAAAATCTGGGAAAGGACAGAAAAGGTATCTGATAGCCAAAGGGCTGTTTCTCTTTAAGATATGTTTTAAGAAAAGTACAATCCTGGGAGCAGGAAGAGGAGCTATGGAAGCATGATGAGGAAGATTAAGGGGAAATGAATGTGGGTGATTGCAAAGATGAAGATTTTTGTTAGGAAATGGTTGTCAGGCATGCAGGTGATGATGATGCAGATGCAGTCAGAGCACAAAATGAGTCCATAGGATGACACAGTAGGCTGGGGAGAAGAGAGAAACCCTTCACAGTGATCTTCCACAGCAGGGCTCGAGAAAATGGGCCAGAAAGGGATTAATGCTCCTGATGAGTAGGACTTCTCCTTTGGTTTATGGCAATCCTGTTTGATAATTTTACTAGGTCTGACCAGAAGGAACCAGTGCAGCAATTTCTCTTTTATCAGTCCACTGGCTCCATGACTGGATATTGACCTGGCACAACTATATTAAAGACTACAAACAGCAGATTAGACAATGAAAGACTAACTGGCCCTCACAGGAACGGGGGCAGTAAGAAATGTTCAGACTTTGTGGATCTCTAGGAAAATATATTTGCAGTTTCTGTTCAGATTGCAGACTGACATCTTAAGAAGCTGTTTTATTATTATTATTTTAAAGACTCAGCAACAACACAAAGGAAAAAGTGCTGAGATCCTGTTGTGGAGAGAAAAGGTTAACTGTTTCAAGGATTTTTTTTTTAAAGGACTTTTTAAACACAGCTCTTGTTAATCACTTTTTTCCATCTAACTTACTTATTTAAAAGTTAGCAGTGTCAACATGTTGAATCCTACTGGGATTTTACAATTTATTTTTAATGTGTAAATTGTCTTAGAGAATTAGTGGTGCTATGATGTTCTTAAAAAGCATATTCTTGCTATCACTGGAGAAATAGAGCTAAATAATAAATTAAAGCCCTTCTACAAAAACATTAGTTCTTTGCATACATTTGTTTTTAAAGCTCCCTTGTTTGTGAGTAGTGATAAAAAAATATTCTGCACATTTTTTGATAGTGAGATGAGAGAAGTATAAGAGGAAAGTAAAATTAAATTATATTTCATTACTGATGACAACCTGAATAAAACATAGAAACAGCATTATCAGACTTCAAGAACTTCTGGCACCTTGACAACAATCAGAACAAATCTATATCCACTTAAAAGCTCCTACACATTAAAGTACCCCAAAATAATCACCTCTCTTTTCTCCAGCTGCAACTTAGATGAACTGGCAGTGAACAAAAGGAAAGCATTTCCTCTTGAATTTTTCATAAGAGCTGTGTTTCAAAAGAAGCCTATCACATACTGGGGCACACCCCAATACTGCACTTAAAAATCTTAGAAACCTCTCTGGGAAAGACAGATTCCCTGGGCACCCAAATTCAATCATATGCAGACTTCATTGAAACTGATCTAGATCAGGAATAAACAACATGTAAGGACCTCACATCCATACTGATATATGATCCTTTGTTTGCTCTGAAAGCAACCACATGATGCAGTGCAGCATAATGCCAGAACTTAGCACATCCAGGCAGCTCAGAACTTTGATATGGCCTTTGATATGTTCCCAATGAACTTTTACTTCTTTTTTCTTTTTTTTTTTTCTTTTAAACATTCAAGTAGACCCTACACAGATTTATGAAATGATTGTAGTGCTGTGTCCAGTGCTGAGCTTCTCAGGACAAGAGAGACTTTGGTGTACAGGACCAAGTCCAGTGAAGGGCCATAAAGATGGTCTAAGGACTGGCATACATGAAAAGGTTGTAAGAGAAGGAACTGTTCTGCCAGACAAGGTAAGGCTGAGAGAGGAATCTTATCAATGTGTAGAAATACCTGATCAAGGAGTGTGGGGGCTGTAATGAAGAGAGAGACAGACTGTTCTTATTAGTACCCACTGAAATGACAAGAAGCAATAGGCACAAATTAAGACATGAAATTCTGTTCAAACATAAGAAAAAAAAACATTTTTGCTGTGCAGATGAGCAAAAACTGGAAAGTTATGCCTGGAGAAGTTGTGAGATCTCAATCCTTGTAGACATTAAGAACCCGTATGAACACAGCCATGAGCAACATATTGTGGCTGATCTTGCTTGGAGCAGGATGTGTGCACTAGATGATCTCCAGAGGTTCCTCACAACCTCAGAAATTGTGTGATATAAGAGTAGCAAAGACTACAGCAGCTGCTTTCCTATAGAGTGCAGCTCATTAGCCAGAGAAGCTGTTCTGGGAGTGCAGCAACTCCGGAAAATATGCTTTACATGTAGAGAGCTGCTGGGCTCAGTGTTGTAATGGTGGTGAGATCTCAGCCGTTTTCCATAGTTTTCCAAAGTAGCCCACTAAGACTGTAAAATCCTCTGAGCAGAGATCCTGATTTGTTTTGTAGGTTCTGCTTATCGTTGAAGGTCATCTAGGTACACAGAGTGCTGCCATAAATAATGGACAACCACTTGAGAGACACAGAATGAGCAAGAATCACAGAGTAAATCTGGAGCCTGTAATGTCCTTGTCAGAGTTTCTTTTAGGACAAAAACAAAACAGCTCCAGCAGAGGTCACTTAAGGAAAACTTGTTTTGTTGAAAAATTTTCTTTGGCATAGACTGTATCTTTGAAAGAAAAATACTAGGGGTTTGTTGTGTTTAGGATATTCAAATAAATGCACTTCTTAAAAAGAAATAGATATATATCCACAAAATATGTAAAAGTGGACAGAAGAGAATATTATCCCATTTTAGTTTTCTTTATCTGAGTTTATATTACAGTTAGGGAGCTTCCAATTTAATTTAAATAATCTTAGAGGGTTGTTGCGGGCTATGAAATCTTTTCCTTCTAATTCCTTGGAAGATCACAATGATATAAATTCCCTGAAGTGCCTCTCTGAGCACTGTTCTCCATGTTAGTGCCATGCTGTGTTTTCATTCATATCAGAGGGCCCTCAAGGAGTCAGAACAAAAATTATCATCTCCTAAGAATTGAGAACTCCTGTGGAGTATCTAAAATAATTCACTCCAACCTTACAATCATAACTGGTCAACATTTATGTCTTTACAGAGTAAACTAAAATCTCAGCTGCATCTTCAATTTTGACTGAGAATGTGAAATACCTCAGGAGTACCTCTAAACAGCAGAATATATGACTCTCTTCTGTCTTCAATGCTAACTTCTGTTGCCTTGTTTGAGTATTTATCTTCCTGATTATTTTGTTGTTGTATTCAGTTTTGCAAGGTGTTGGTAGCACGGGGGCTACACGGGCAGCTTCTAAGAGAAGCTGCTAGAAGCTTCCCCCATGTCTGATAAAGCCAATGCCAGATGACTTGAGAAAATTGGGAATGAAGTTAAGCCCACTAAGAATGGAAGAGTAAGGGGAATGTCTTTGCAAGACTTGGGTTTGTTTCTCCTTATCCTATTCTGATTTGATTGGCACTAAGTTAAAATAATTTCCCTAAGTTGAGCCTGGTTTTCTGGTGATGGTAACTGGTGAATGACCTTTCTCTGTCTTTGTCTAGACCCATGTGTATTTTGTTATACTTCTTCCTCCATTGAGCCAAGGAGTGGGAGTGATAGAGCAGCTTCAATGGGCACCTGGCATCCAGCCAGGGTCAACCTATCAGATGTGTTATGAACCTACAATGCACCTACTTTAAGGTAGGTCCTTCTTTTCATTTGTATTTGCAAGCTTAGCATAACACTAACATGACAAAGTACTAAATGAGCTGCAAACATCAGAGAAAATGGGGAAATGGATCAAAATTACCTGAATTAAGAGATTTGCTAAACATGGATGGAAAAATAGAACAAAACAGGAACCGAAAATTAGCAAAATCAATAAAACAACAATTCAATACTCCATGAAAGAAAACCAACTTGGTAAGTACAATTCTCAGAAAGATGACAAGAAGCTGTTTAGTGGATTTCAATGAAATATGACTGAAAAAAGGCCACTGCTTAGGTAACCATTGTTCTCCATACTTCTGGGATATGTTTTCACATTTAAGTGTAAAAAAATATCATCAAAAAAGTTACCCAAAAGCATATGTTAAAAACTTTGAGAAATAAATGAACAATAATAAACAAACCCAAGAATTTATATCTTGGATAAATATGCAATATAAAGGGGAATAAGCAACAAGAAGATGAGAATTATTTAGAATATCACTTAAGTAATAAGTAATAACACAATATTCAGATCAAAGTAGTACAAGATAAGGGTAATTCAAACAAATCTTGATGAATTGATGTTTTCAAAGAACCATCTTCCCAGAGTAATTGTGAAGCCATGTGGAACATAAATAAATGTACAACAGCGAAATTCTCTACTATTAGAAGGATATATGCATTTATTCATCTGTATCATCCATTTATTAAAGTGCCTTGGCTGAAGAAACACGAAAGAAGCTCTCCTTTCCTCATGTGGCAAAAGCAGGTACTACTGTAACCAGCATTAGACTGCTGCCCGCAGACTAGCAGATGTGGCATGTAGTCCGAAAGCAGGACAGGAATGATGGATCTAGGAAGTGATTGCTTTTTTAAACAACATGCACTGAAGAACCTGCTAGGAATAATATAAGCAGATATGTGATCATGACTGGTGACAGGAGAAGGATCAGTAAATAACAAATTGAGCTCCCAGGATCAAGCAATAAGGGTTTAAACAGTCTGGCAGGCTTTCCCGAGGCAATACATCACAATAAGAGTTTAGGAAGAGTTTTGGGGGTTGACAATTTTGAATTTTGCTTCTTCTTTTATATACCTTTTTTTCTTTTTAACTTAAAAATGTAACATACAAGTCCAAGGTATTTGTTTCAGAGACATATCTGTGTACATTTCAAAACATAAATTAAGCATTCTCTCTAACCTAAAATGCCTGAAGAGCTGACTGGTGGAGTGACTGTCAAAAATCTGTTCCCTTACCTAATCTGACCAATCAACATTTCTAGTCTAACCATGTTTACAGCATTGTAAGGAACATTTAACACTGCCCACAGAGTCCCTCAGCATTCTGATCCTCCCTATCCATCATCCATACATCCTCACTGGTGCTCTCAGGAGGCCATCAAGAGACTGTCACTGACTTCATCTGTTTTGTGGTAAAACTTGCATGAAGAATTTAGTCTTGCATGGAGAAAGCTAGCTAAAATTTTTGGCATTTGATTGTTCTGTGGTCTGGGCCTCTTCCAGGAATCTACATGTTCCCCAGATTTGTGTTCTGTGGGTTTGCTAACAATTCAATTTCTACTAGCGTTGGTTTCTAGAGAAGAAGAGGCAACATTGATTGCTACTGCAATTTTTTGAAACAATGGAAGAGATTGTGGCTTGAAAAAGATTTGTGGTCAATAAGAGGCTGTGTGCTGTCCTCCATTTGGGATTTCTCTTCTAGGAGGCTACAAAATTTAAGTCTCTGGCACAGGATAAAGAGTAACTTACAGGACAGTGAAGGCAGATTTCATCTGGCCTTTCACAACTGCTTGGATTTCAGTGTAGCCATTGACCTCAAGGTCCCGTGAAACAGATATCAAATCCTTAGCTTTGAGCTCCCCTATGTCCAGAGGTCCCTTTCAATGCTAAGTTGGATGCATCTAAGTTTCTTCATAGGTCAGCACACACATGACAGATGAGGCAAAGATGACAAATGAATCAATACCATGTTCCCATTTTACAGGTGTTAACTAGGGAATTACAAAGATCATCACTACCCTCATTCCTGCTTCTTTCCTGGGTCTAACTCATGTCTAGTCTCAGCCTCTGTTTTCACATGTTGCTATGTTTTCATATCTTTATGGGATAAGTAAATCTTTTAATTAGAGTATTGGCACTCATATAGCTAAAAAACATAACTGACATTTGGGACTTAGTTTTCCTAGAGGACTGACAATCCCAGTTTCAAAAAACCAAGAGGAACTATTGTAACTAATACTGCATAGCCTATCTAGGAAATTATTTGGTAAGACACCAGTAAGGTTGCCTGTCTTGCCTAGTCCACTGGCTACATTAGTTGGTATAATGTTTTATGGAAGGTCATTCCTGCAATAAAGAACTTCATTCTTTGTAAGTTTTTGAGAATGTCTTAGACAAATATCCACCAGGAATAGACTAAATAGAAGTGATACCTCCACAAAGCAGAGGTAGGAAACAGATGAGTTCTGGAGGTATTCTCCTGTCTTGTTTTCTATTATGAACCAAACAAACTATACCCTAAAACCAGATAGTTCAGCTACCCCACAGACAGACAAACCAGCAGAAGTTCAGTAGACAGCTATCATGAAATTTAGGAAATGGAAGCCAATATTTTGAGAAGCAGCAAGATAAAAAACAACGTTAGAGGATATGAAAATAAAGTTACACATCCTGTGGTATATTTACCAGAATATATTTAGCCTACAGTAACTTGGTTCACTTAGCTTTTTCTGTAAGATGCTTCCTTATAAATCATGTAAGACCCTTAGGAACTTAATTACTGTCTAATAAATGATGGTGTTATATGATTAGTATTAAAGTTGGGTCACTTATCAATTAACAAGATGAGATAAAGGCAATCAAAAATTACTCCTCTTTAGGGCTTGTTAGTGATACAAGACAAATGTGTTGATCTCAACTCATTTCCAAAGTCACAGAAGAAACCACACAAGTGTCAGTAAAAGTCCCTTTGCTACCAGGCAAAATATAGAATAAAGATTAATTTAACTATTTTTCATCCTTGCCTGTCCAGGGCAGACACTTATTGACAGACACATGTGAAAAAGCTTCTGTTGCTGGTGCTTGCTACACCTGATTTTGTAAGAGGGAAGTTTAGTCTTGAGGGTTGTCGGTTTGGCACATATCATGAGCACGATATTAATTTCAAAAGGAAATCTAAAAAAGTAAATCGCAGGCTAAACTTTGCATCTCTACAAGCAGAACTGTTGATCTCCCAAGATAGTGTTGCCAGCCCACACACCTCTCATATTACCATGTGCTCTTGCTGCTTTCCTTTTTTTTAACCCAATCTTCCTCGTTACATTTCCTTGGCAGAAATTCTGCTGTGTGTGCTAGCAATAGACTTGCCTTGATGCTGCTCATCACAATCCCCTGTGACAACTTAATATCTCATTATCAACATTAATAATAAACGTGTGTTTCTCTGAATATGCAATGTGAGAATCAGATGTATATATATGGGACCTCACACTGCATTTATTTGAATGTGTAATGCAGTAATAAATGCAGACTTAAAGTGCTATGGTTGAAGGACATGATTGGCATGCAGAACGGGGCTCAACTGAGTGCTCTGACACAGGCCTCTTGTGTGCCTGAGAATAAGTTATTTGACCCCATGCACATCCTTTTCCTTGTTCTTTAAATCCCACTTGCACTCTCAGGGAATGACATAAGTTTGGTGTGCTACATAGTGCGATGTTTAAAACCACAGTCCAACTGATACTGGCGTCTTAGTCTTCATATGAACATCAGATATTTACAACTAGAAACTGATAAATATAGAGCTAAACATTTGTATTTCTGAGAACATGTGCTGAAGAATAGCTAATGGCTTGCTTTTCCCTTACATGTCTAATTATAAATATGACTTTACAAAGAAAGACAACTTTTATTTTTATTATTTTTTTTTTAATTACATAAAAGTTCCTATTTTTGAATGAATGAAAATTATTTTAGTGCAACTTCAAGTACCAAAAGCTGGCACGCTACCAAAAGAGTTTCATAGATGAAATAAAAAGGCAGAACATTCTTGTGATTAAAAAAAAACTGAGTGTGAAAGCAGGTCTTAAAAAATCCCCAATTTCTGTTTTTAATTTCTGAGGATGTTTTTTGTTCGTATGTCAATTTCTAGTAGCCAGAATCGTAAAAATTTTAGAACTGTCTAAAAAATAGTGGTCAAAAGGACCACTCATTTAGTGGATATTGGAGACTAGAACTCATTTGGCCTTACTGTGAAGGAAGACAATGCAGGTGAAAAATAAATGCTTCTCCATAGCAGGGGATTCTGTAACTCCTCAAACACTTTTACTAAGGAAAATTCCTTTATTCATGTCAAATGTATATTCCAGCCCAATGAACAAAAGCATATGTACTTGGGTGATTAGTCAGCAATGTGCTTATATTTCACACTAAATTTTAACAAGAACAAAATTAACAAAACCTGCAGGTCAGAATGTCTGAAAATAATTCCATTCAATTTCTAATGCAAATTTATAGTAGACTCATTAATCTTAGCAACTGTATTCTAACCTTAGTCAACCCTGGCTCTCAAATTTTATGAAGAGAATATGAGTGCAAAAAAAGATGTTTAACTTCATGGAGAATATCTGGAAAACAATAGAATTAAGATGGGAAAATATCACTCTGACAGCTGTGTGAGGCCCTAAGCATTTCCCACAGCAACTTCTATGAATCAACTTTTGCATGAAGTTCAGAAAATGAAACTATGGATTCTACTATCTAGGAAGGAGTCCAGCCTAGAAAGAAAGGCTTATATGTGCTTAAAGTGTTATGAAACATCAAAGTTGAGTGGTGAATTTTCAGAACAGAGAGGAGGATACACACAAGGAATGCCAGCTCCAGGTGTTTTATCTGCTTTCCTATGCGAAAATAAAAATCAACAAGTGGTTCAAAGTACAGCAGAAAGTCTTTTTCAAACATGAATGCAGTGTTGTTTAGTCCTTGACAGAAATACAAACTCAGCAGTTCTGGTTTTGTTTGAAAGATGGCAAAAACAAGAGAAGTTTTGCAATTTACTGACTTAAGAAGTCACAAAGGCAGAACTCTCCTCAGCCCAGATGCCTTTCTCATCCCTCTACCATCCTTTTGAGTTCACCCTAAATATAAATCTATTGTTGCTCTTTGAAGTTGAATATACAGGAAATGAAAGTCAAACAAGCAGAAGTGAATCTCGGGAAGAAAGGACTAAATATAAACAAAATATTGTTTTGAAGATGTTGGTTTTCATGCACTGCAACTGCTCCAGAACAGAAAAGTCTTCAGAAATATGCCAGAATTAAGAATATGCCACTTCTAAGGTTTGTACATAAATTTACAGGAACTGTTGATATGGTCAAGCAGGACTAATTAGGAAGCTGTCTAATGCAGAAATACCTTAAAAGTTCATGCTGTGGAGGCCACGAGTTTGATGATTTTGGAAGAGATCTTCCAGCAGTGGGATCACAGGAATCCCTAATTGGCTTGGACTTACTCTTTCATGACAATGCACAAACTTCTGTTTTCCTTTATTTAAATAATAAAACAATTCAAATTATGCTCCTTAGATGCCCTTTTTTTTTTTTTTTTTGTATAATTGTCCCCTTTATGGGACATTTAAAGCAGTTTTGCTGTTAAAACTAACTTGGCATCCTACACATAGGTATATCCAGCGCTGACATGCAGCTACCCAAAGCAGATCCTTATGTCCTAGAGAACAGAACTGTTCTCTGGCACAGAACCAACTCCTACAATGTGCCACCTTCTCTCTTCTCTTACTTTAGAGAACTGGAACATTCCCAAAAATATTTCCTACATATTCTTCCCCTTCCGCTCTTTTCTAAGATCATTGGAAGACTAGTTTCAAACTTACTGTCGGTGGCCTCGCACCACGTCGAAATCACCTTATTTCAGGTAATGATTTTCCTATGTCCTTACACCTGGAAAGTCTCAAACTGAAACTGTAACTGTCTGAAAGCTGTGTAATTGACTTAATTTCTTGCCTTGAACTACCTGCAAATCACAGACATCTCAGCACCTTCTTTAGACAGTAAGATCAGAGTTTAAACTTGCTGGAAAAGGACTAAGATGATAAACTACTGCAGTATAAACTTGGTTAGAGTCTCTGAGTATCACTCTATTATGAATATTAAATAACAAAGATAATAACCTTGTTTTTACCAATTTCTGTTCTGCTTCATTCAGCCCATGCAGAGTGTATTGAGATCTCCATCCATCCATGAAACCCTGGAATGTCTTGCTGGCTGGTGTTATTATTAACAAATGAAAAGCATCAGGAAGTGCAATTTTTGCTAAATAAATTTTTATTAAAAATAAAACCAGTGAAACGTTTTTACTTGCTTGCCCAAGGATCAGAGTTTTTCCATCTGTCATTCTGTCCAGCTGTCTAATGGTTCCCTCTCCTCTACCAGCAATAACTTTTGAATCTACCATCCAGTTCCAAGCTTTCTTGCAATATCACAAATATATTCCAGTTTTTGCATGATCAGCTTCTCTTTTTGAAGACCATCACAGCCATTAGAGAAGGTTCAGTTAGCACGACACTGAGAGAGAAGATTCCGGGCAAGCTGATAGCTCTCTTTCTTCTTTAGTCTGTCCTAACAGACTAAGGTAGCCAGTATGTGTAAGGTATCCAGTCTGCACATCTATTATTGGGAATCATCTTCAGTACATGTTAACTCTTTCCCAGAGAACAGTAGGTGAGTGACGAAGGGACCTGAGAGAGCTTTGAAGAGGAAGTAGGACATCAAAGGTATGTTAAGGCAGAGGAACCCAATGTGTTTTGTATAAGTACATGGAGACCAGGCTGAATGAAGTGCATCTTAATATCAAATTAAATTAAAGTTAAAATGGCTCATTTTATTTAATGGTGAAGTTTTAGCATGTTTGTCTTGCATCTTGATGTGCTGCTGATTGGAATGAGTTTACTGCAATGTCAGTACAACTGGATTGAAGAGCATATATTAAAGACCTAGGGAAAGATAAAAACACATCCCTCACATTCATCTTACAGAAATTAGTACGTGCATCAGGAGAGTTGAAAGCAAAAATACAGGCTGATGGATAAATGGACTGAGAGAAGTCCATTGAATATGGACTCAATGGAGAAGTCTGTTGAATATGAACTAACAATGTGCATTCGCAGCCCAGAAAGCCAATGGCATTGAAAGAAGAGCAACCAGCAGGTTGAGGGAGCTGATTCTGCTTCTCTACTCTGCTCTTGTGAGACCCTATCTGGAATACTGTGTTCATCTCTGAGGCCCCCAACATTAGAAGGACATGGACCTGTTCTCCATAGGAGGACCACACAGATGATCACAAGGCTGTTAACACCTCTCCTATGAAGAGAGGCTGAGAGAGCTGGGGTTGTTCAACCTGGAGAAGGGAAGGCTCCAAGCACACATTATTGCAACCTTCCAATACTTAAAGGGGGCCTTCAAGAAGGCTGGAGAGATACTTTTTACAGGAGCATGAACTCACAAGATGAGGGGTAGTGGTTCTAAATTGAAAGAGGGTAGATTTAGATTAGTTGTAAGGAAAATTCTTCAGTATGAGGGTGGTGAGGACTGAAACAGGTTGTCTAGAAAGGTTGTGGATGCCTCCTCCCTGAAAGTGTTCAAGGTCAAGTTAGACAGGGCTTTGAGCAACCAGGTCTAATGGAAGGTGTTCCATGCTATGGCAGGGGGTTTGGAAAGACATTGTCTTTAAGGGCTCTTCCAAACCAAACCATTCTAGGATTCTATGATTCTGTGGTTCAGTTCACCTTAAAAGTGTAATCTAAACCTATAGATGAAGCCATTTCTGGTTTGAATTGGCACCTCATGCAGCTATATTCTCTTAATTGTTGTTACAGAGCGAACACACTCAGCAGATCTTCCTCTGCTGACTTGGCACTTCTTGGATCCACCTGGATCTGTAAGCACAGTTCTTATATGTCAGACCTGCACACAAACCCTTGTACACATCAAAGTTCAGCCTTCACAGAAAAAAAAGTGCTTTTAAAATTGTGGTGCTTCAGTCTGAGTGCTTGTCAGATAAATTTGCTCTGGAGCTAAGGGACACCTAACAATAACCTCATATAAGTCTGACATCCTCTTTCAGCTATACAAAGTAAATTTTAGGTCTTGTGCAAGGCCCCAGATTAAGTTCAATGGAGATTAGCATCTTCATTAGAGGAGACTAGAAGAATTTATTTCATTACAGTACTTTCTTCAGCAGTGAAAAGTTTCTATATTTCTCCTACTTTCTGTGTCCCAGTCAGTCCATGCATTGCCTTCTGTGGCAGAAGAAACATCTATTCTGACTTGTCCTGTTGAAACTTGTTCATTTAAAACCAAGCTGAAATTATGCACTTTGCATTAAAAAAAGTCAATATTCATCAGAAAACAACGACTTCTGACCACCAAAGACTTCAGGATCCTAGACCTATAATGTCCTAGACAAGAATTTTTGGAAGGAGCATAATATCTTCTGATCCAAGCTCAACAGAGTTCCTAATTCTTGTGTGTAACACGTCTAACAGAAGCTAACCTACTCACAAACACCAGGTTAAGGTTTATTCCTGTTTGGTTGGGGTTTTTTTTGTTGTTGTTTTTAACTGATCTACTCCTCATGGAATGTGGAAATGGTTTGTCATTTATCACCTTCTGTGTTGGAATATCAGTTACTGATATCACCCATCCTGAGTGAGGTACTATTAATTGATCCCTCTGGACTTACTCTGTCTGTCAGGCTGCTTAAGGCATTGATTTTTTCATTGCCTTCATCTACCTTATTTAAACACTAAGTTTTAAATTCCAGATAATAAAATGGTTACAGGTTCTAAAGTCCATTTCAGCCATCCATATGGAATAGTTAATATCAACTAAAAACCCCCAGATAATTGAAAGAGTAGCTCTGGACAGAAATTGCAACGTAACTTACGTATTTAGACTGAGTGCATCTTGGGGATTCTCAAATTTGAAACAGATGGTCAGGTGAATTGAAAGTCGCTCAAGAAAGCCTGGAAATTAGCTCACAGGAATTATCTGGTAGGTGAAAAAGAAAATAAAAGAAAAAACAAGATGGAGCTGTTGATTGGGCTGGAGAGTAAATCAGACTACAATAGATGTTTGGTTCCATAGACTGGAAAGAATAATTTTCTGGGTTATGGATATGATATTCACCATGATACATACTTTGGAAAAGAGAGATTCATTCTGACAGGCTATGCTTAGTTGCAGACAGATTAAAATCAGTGCCAATATAGAAACAGGAAGATTATCCTATAAATAAACATGACTAAACGTATGAAGACTCCAGGAATTTGAAGTGACAGTTAAAGTGGCACCTTGTGGTTCATCATATTTGATCCCACTGTGTCAATGTCACAGTGGCAGCTGGTATCAAAAATCACTGGTGGGGAAGAGGATAATAAGTTTCTTTCCTCATTCTTGCCATCTTTCCTAACCAAGTTATTCATATTTATTGGGGGTGAAAACTGGGACAGTGGTTTTGAAAAGCAGACAAAAAGAAGGGAAATCTAGGTTCACTATAAACAGATCGTGCCCTCAAACAAAAAAAGTAAAGAAGTTTCATCAACAGATAGGGATGAAGACAATAACATTTATCTCTCTTACAGAAGTTCCACTCTTAAGTTCTGCTCTATGACTTCCTGTCCAAACCTGCTCTAAATTCACCTTGTTTTGCATTGCACACACATTTTAATTGACCTGTGTAGCTGACTAGTTTGTATGGTGGAAAATGTGGCTCCAAACTCCCTGAGGTAGAGTCATGAACAAAGTGGACAGTAATGCCTTCTCCTTCTCTTATTAGGGGTCTGAGTCTTCCTGGGCAATGTGTAGTGCTCCTAATATGCTTCATCTAGATGCTGGATGTTCCCATGGCTGGTCAGTCCCTTGAAAGTCAGGGTGCTGCAATACAGAATGCTTTGCATCAAAAGATTTGACCCTCTTGGCCCCTTCACAGTCCTACATGTAGAGCTGAAGTTCAGAATTCCTACATGGGATTTCATACAAGGAGCCCAGCAGTGTTGGCACAAGAATTTTGTGGAGAGCATTGCAGCTGGAGAAGGTAATTGGCAGCTATAACACTACTAACAAGGAATTTCCCACCAATACTGACAACCCCTCTTGGCCTTTTAGCCAGCTTCTCTAGATGAGCCAGAATTGCTTTCTTTACTGTTAGACCTTATTTTGCTCAGGGAGAGTCCCATTCTTGCTCAGTCTATGCATTAAACCATGAATTGCTCCATACCCCATGGAGAAACACCTATGTAGGAATGTTGTGAACACAGCTTAATATTCATCATTAGCTTGTCAAAGCCTTAGGTGGTACACATGACTTTAAGGAAACAAAGAATACTGGTGATTTGGGATACAACACAGCTTTCTAAAAACTTTCCATGAATCATCACAGCCCCATAAAATGGAGGTAGATTGAAAGGACACTGCTTTCCAGCAGCACCTGGAGAACAGCCTTTCCAACTGGATGTTATCCCCAGCACTTTGCAGAGATGTCAGCACAGAGCATAAATCTGGGTCTAGGTGAAAGACACTAAAAGATGGTACCTCTGACATGTGCACTTTGACACCCTCAGCACAGGCAACTATCTAATGTGTTTTCTCTTTAGTGCTGTCTCAAAAGTTGGACTCCAACTGTTTGAAATGTGTAAGTTAACTTTTCATCCTCTCTAAAATGTATTCATTCCATTGTAATACATAAATGGCATTTGCACATTCATCAGTATTTGAAGTCTAGTCTTTAAATTGTCCTATATATGTACATATATTTATAAGTTAATAAAAATATACCCTTTCCACTATTTTTTCTACAATGAAATAGCCTGTGAGCAAATTACATTTTCTTTTTACTGTTTACTCAGCACAGTGAAAGAATATATTGACTGCTACATTTCTATGACTTTCCCTGTACATCTCACAAAAATGGACTCCCACTCTTATTAGTTTCAAGTATTTTCCTCATTTTCCCATAAATTGTAACTGCAGCTCTGACCTCTTTACAAATGTTCAGGTAGAAAGAATTAAGACACCTATTTATTTACAGCCCTTTCTAAAGCAGCTGTGCACCCACATGCTCCTCACAAGAGTTTTATGCACTGTTGGTGCTTCAATTAGAAAAACATGTGGCTGGCATATAAAACCAGATCCACTTCAAGAGCTGAGTTGCTTAATTGGGTGGCTGAAGTCATTATAGTAGCCTGTGGTCTAGACCTTGATTCTACTAATCTTTTCCTTACATGAATTGTGCCACTAACTGAGTCAAAACTGTACATATGGAAAAGGATGCCATGGCACATTGTTTTCTCCCTTTTCATTTCTTCACTTATTTGCTGCTGGTGTGTGAAAGATCCTGCATAATATGTCACTTTGTCAATGAGTGAATGGTGTAGACCTGGAAGCAGCCTGGTTCACCCTGTGCTGTGAAATCTCAAATTCTGACTTGGGTTCTTGGACATCAAGATTGATCACATTGAAGCTCACAGGAGGATTGTAGCTAGGCAACTTTGTTAAGCAACACTGAGGGCTGGATCCTCTGAAGATGACGCTGCTGCACAGTGGGTATGTACAGAAACACATATGGACAAAATAATCCAACTGCATGGATATTTGCAACAAGCATCTACTACTATGTAGTACTATGTTAGCAGAAGAGATTATATCATCACCATGAACTTCACAAATTTTTCCCGTAGGAAGTAACTTCATAAACTCTTGCATTTTGTTGTTCCATGATGGAAACTGTCCTCAGTTCCACATAAAGGTCTGAATTCTACCCTTAAGCAACTACAGTGATTTAGTAGAAGTCATGGTTAAGGCAAAGTGTTGTAAAGTTTTCAAATTGTTCCTACCTTCCCTGACGTCAGCCTCACCAGAATACTTCAGTCCCTGAAATAGAAGAAAGTAATCTCTCTCTTTGGAATTTATTTTCTAGCAATTTCTTAGTGTCACTAATCACAAAGATGACATGTATGTAATTTAGCAAGAGAGAACAGGAGAACAATATTTTAAATAACTTTATTAAAGGAACAAATATAAAGAGCAACAACTAAAAAAGAAAAGCAACTAATTACCAATCAAGCAAGAACATCACTGTCATACAGTATGGCATGTTGCTTTTGAAATTAAAAAGAAGAATACATGACCTAAGGATAGTTCAGGTCCAACACAACAGATTCTTAGCACCTGCATGATAGCCAGTCACCATCTAGGTATAGGACAGGAACTGTTGACTCCAACCAACATGAGATTAAATTCAGACCGAACAGTAGAACACTAGATCATCCAGTCTCACAAATGGCAGTGTTCAAGATGGCCTGTGGCACCAAGGCCTGGATGGTTGATGAGAATTTTAGCAGTTTAAACCTTTTCCAAGTAACAATATCAAGGCTGTTCTTTCTCTGCACCAACACCTTTCCAAATGTAACCATGTTTGGGTTTTAAACACTGCTTTCAGAGGATTTAAACAGGTATTGTAGTGCTGATGTAGGGCTCAGGCTCATGCCCAGACCCATTCTTGCTGACTTTTGCAGGTACATTGGCTAATGCCATGAAGGATGCCAGCTCGCTTGTCAGGATGGATGCATGACTGAGGGCATTTGGTCAAGCTCAAGTTCCACTGCACCAGACAGGATGAGCACAACTGGTATGTGGGCTCACAACTGGGCACAGTACCAAAGACAGCCCAGCAGTGCTCAGTTGCATTGTCTTAGCTCTGCGCCTAATGACTGCCTAGAGGCAATGATCCTGAGTGGCAACCATTACAAACCTCAACAGCCTTTGCCATGCAAATGCAATGTCCATGTCTTCACTGACATAAACATGTATTGAAACCAATGAAGAAGGACTTCTGAAATGAGGCATTTCATTTACTGCTGGGGGAGCACAAAAGAGAAAACAGTGATGTTAGGAGCTGGTCAGATAGCCTATTGTGCCACTGGAGTTGTTTTTGATAAGGACTCAGCATCAACTAAATAGAAAGTAGGCTGAGGACATGGTGTACTACTGTGGTGTGCACTGTACTACTCTCAAGTTCATCAGTTACACATCAGAGTCTTTCAAATTATCAGAACAAATGAGAAATACAGTTTTGGCTAGCATAAAAAAGTATTTTAATGTAATTAAAAGGTGAAAAAAAACAACAAACCAAAACTAGGAGAAGGACAATCCTTGATTTATAAAATGCCTAAATGATTTCAAATGCAAAGATACAAATACATACTTTTAATCCAGCAGAGAAAACAGTAGAGAAATGTCTTCTTTTAATGGCCTCATTCTTGACTGCATTATGCCACTAATCCAAAGTTGTGTTTGGACAAATTGCTCATTCTAGAGATAACTGGTTTCCTGGCAATTAAATGAGGGGGGGAAAAAAAGTTATTGTTGCAATTAATGATTACTACTACTGCTAATAATTATCATAAAGCTCTATCAGAGAAAATTACTCTGATTTAGGCAGAAGCATGGAATTGTCAACAGGGAAAATTTTCTGGAAATTAAGTGGGTTTTAGAAAAAATATATTTGCCCATGATCCAATGAAATAGAAGGACTGTATATGCCAAGCTGATGATTAGGCTATAAAAAGTCTCAACAATAACTAATTCATATGTAATAACATGCATTTATTTATAAGATTTCAAAGTGTGAAAAGTTCTTAGTGTTACTGACGAGATACTTTAGAGTGAACATAAGGCTGTCTGGATCACAGCATCCTTTTAGTAACTTATGATTAAATCATGATACAGATAGCAAATAAAGCTTTTATTACTAGGAAATTATTTCATCTAGCACATAAAATTGCTGGAAGAGTCTTTTCTTAATTACAAATTTTACTCAATTCTTTGGTACTATCATGCAAATGTTTCCTTAGAAGACAGCACTGCCAAACTAAATTAGAAAAGAACTCATGGGTTTATGGGCATTAAAAAAATGGTTAAAGCAGTTTTCAGATAAATATTCTAGGTGTAAGGTAGGGAAAAAAAGTGAAAGATCACAGACTCAGATATGTCAGATGGTTATCTCTTGTTTTAGTGCAAAATGCTCTTCTGGTTGAAAATTGATCTGGCCACATCAGGGTCACATTCTCTAAAAGCTGATCTATGGTTCTTGAGATAAATCATGAAAAATCATCCTGCCTCAGTAGAAATGCCACCCTCCTTTAAAGGAAATTTATGACATACTTTCCTGCTTTGATTAAAAATACTAAATAAATTCAGAGTAGATCAGCATGGGACAAAAGTATCTATATAAAAGTACCCACAGTTTTCACAGAAGAGATGAATGTAGGCAAGTTTCACTTCTGTAACTCAGCTGAACTTCCTATCTTAAATAGAATTAATCTGTTCTCAACTGGTGGAAGTCAGTTAAAGAAATGGAAAACCAAGCCAAAATAAAACAAAACAAAGCAAATGAAACAACAAAATAAAACAACAACAACAAAAATCAAACTACAAAACCAACAAACCAAACCAAGTCCAACAACAAAAGCCTTCTTGATGTTCTGTAAGGTTTTGGGGAACAAACGAGGTAGTTCCCACAAGGTTCTTATACACTGGAGTGACTTTCTATAGTAGAAAGATGCCCATTTTATTATCCCTTTATTTGTTGCTGTTGCCATCTAGTGTTCCACACAGAGCTGCTGGAAACTATGCTGACTTCTCCCCTGTTTTGTCATCTTTTTTATCTAGTTCCATCACACTTTTGGTTTCTTAAATCTGTATAAATGATTCTTCTGTCCACACCTTTTCTTGACAACACCTTCCCTGAGCTTCCCTATGAATAAAAATAAGCCCACTTGACATCAAGCCATCATTTGCATGAGATAGTTTTGCCAAATTATGAAGAATTTGCTTGGGCTGTGTTCCAATATGTGAGGAGCTGAGAGAAAGCATCTCAAGGTCAGCACAAAGAAGGAGGGTGTAAATGGCAGAAGCGTAACCAGATTCATCAGCAGCATGTATTGTGCTGTAAGAGAAGAGCAAAATCATGCCCCTAGCACAGCTCTGTTGTATAGCTCACAACCTGGGTGGCCAGTGCATCAATACACACTTGTTCACATGACTGACTCATGTCCTCACACCTGCTCCTGCTGCTGACATGGTCTCTGCTTTTGCTGCCCTCGCTGTAGTTTGCAGGTTGCAGGTTTGGGTATTTCACAGAGTCAGTGCCTGTCATCATGAGAGGCATCCTGGAAAGTTTCCCTGCATGGTATATTATAGCTGACAGATTGGTCACAGATGTGCTGCCACTTCTTCTGCTCAGGAGATCCTTACACGATTGTTCCTATCATGTGCTCTTGCCAAGAAGGCTTTTTGCAAGTGTCCTGTACTGTGTAATTAAAGAAATGTTTCTATTGCATTTGAAGACTCCTCTGACAAGAGGATCACACTGGTCATATTATGCCTGGGAGCACAGAAGCAGCTGTCAGTCATATATCTCTCTCTTCTCTAAAAGTTACTTGCTGCAGAAACCTGTCAAGAAAGGAATGAGTGTTATGTTTTGGTTTTTTCTTGCCTTCTTTCATCTGTGTGTAGGGCCCTGCATCCTGGTGTGCTGGTAGTTCATAAGCACTGCTACATTCCCTTAATTGCATCTCAGATGAATGGGTCCCATCTTGTCCAAATTAGGAGCATGCAGATATTTGCTTTTAACTACATCCCACCAATAATACTTCTGCTACCTCACCTTGGAAATGCAGGGCACAGCCATGATAGAGTCAGGTAACCAGCACGGCCTTGTCTTCCACACTTTACCTCCTAGCTCTGAGTTAGCTCTACTTACACATTTTGCTGCATCTTTAAATAAAATCAATCAAAAAGCACTACAAGAAAATGACTACTTAATTTTTAGTAGGAGAAGAACAGATTGGCTTGCTCTTCTTTGGTTTGGGGTTGTTTCAACAGCTTGCTATGCAATACCCCTAGGCTGGTGAAATGTTTTCAGTCACACTTACTTCAGTGTGTAAGGAGCATTTCTGACTGCTTCTTTGCCCTGGTAAACCCTAGGACCAAGACTACCAAGTGAATTATCAAATTCTCTAAAACCAGAGCTCCAGAGACAGAACTGCCCCTCATGAAAGATGGAGAGTGCACCCAGTAATGATCCAAACAGTAAAACTGACCAAAAAAAGGATAAGTGGAGATACAAAAATCTTCAATTCTCCATAAAGCACTACAGATTATGCTTAATACTAGGCTCTGTTGTTTCCAAAATAATTGCTTTAGTTTGGGGGAGTTTGCCTTTTTTTAATCAGATATTTTTCAGCACCATACAAAAATATGATTCTTTCGTTTACTTTGTAGTGGAGCTGATGGTAGAAAGACAGAAATGCTGTATGATAATGGGACTCCTTGAGCAAGAACAGGGTGATTTTAAGAAGCAGCTAAGATTTCCAAACCCCAACTTCATTTTTACTATTTCCACATAGTCCCCACTCAAACAACTCCCATGGACAGCAGCCTTTATCACAGTATTCTTAATAGCAAAATGGGTTTCAGGGGCAATTTGTAGGAGCACAAGTTAGAAGAAGGTGGCAGCTACAGAATTTTCTGAGGTAAGGTAGAAAAGCACATCATTAATGACAAGATGACGGTGAGCAAAGTTAAAAGAGGAATAGATAACCCTTCTTGAGATTTCTTTCTTTGTTCAAGTAATTAATATATTATTGGCCTCAAAAAGAGGATTAGACAACCTTGTCTCTTACTCTGAGCAACCCTGTGAATAGTAATTTTGTCTTGGAAAAAGCTAACACTATATATCTTTAGCACTTTTTGACACAAAAGTACATAGTTGGCAGTCCTTATTGCAACCAATAGGAAGAGCACCTTTGAAGGGCAAATGTTTGGCTGGGACATTGCAGTTAA
Organism: Indicator indicator; assembly: GCF_027791375.1. NCBI lineage: Eukaryota > Metazoa > Chordata > Aves > Piciformes > Indicatoridae > Indicator > Indicator indicator. Next base: position 18,304,576 of record NC_072021.1, on the reverse strand, counting down.
TTAATATTTTTCTTGTTCATGGTACTGCAGTGTCCCAACCAAGGTCAGAGCTATATTGTGCTGGCATTGTATATATTAATGGAAGGAGCAAGCTGCTGCTCAAACCTCAATAGAAAGGAATGATAAAAGTTAGAGCAGACTGGAAGCACATTCAGATCAGATGCAAAAGATAATATTTGTCACAAGTTTTAACCTAGGCTTCTACCCAACATACCATGCTGCCTCATAGCAACAAAACAAACAAGCAAACAACAACAACAAACCCACCACATAAGACAAAATTCAGTGATTTTAGGTTATCTTCTAAAGAGGAGAAGTGCAATGGTAACTTAATTATCTTCCTGAAGCAGAGGTTGATAGTTGTAGTTAGAAATTAGTTGGAGTTTACAAGTGGACAAAGTGAACATTACAGCTTTTGCTAAGCTGAATACAGCACTTTTTTTATTCACAGCAGAACAATCTAAGTTGCATGTGTAGGAACTGCAAGGTTTCCTCAGACTGAACAGTCTTGTGCTGAAACCCTGGACTGAATCAAAATGAGTTTTGCCAAGCAATCTTGAAATGGAGATTCTTATATAATGTATATCTCTGGGAATCTGGGTATACATGGGTAATGAATGTAATATAATTTTAATGAGAATTTCATTTTATGAGTCAGGATACAAGAAGACATAACTTCTCCTAATATAATTGCCTTTGATTAATCTGTGGGAGTTATTAATTTCAGACAGAAGTTTTGCTTTTTTGAATGTCCAGACTAATGAAATTACTCTTATTAGTTTGAGGGTAGATGATGACACAGATATAATAGGCACTGAAACAGAGATATATTGGACAGCTTACTGGAAATTGGAATTAGAGCAAATGAATATTGCACATTGACCCATGAGCAGAGTGGCCACTTTTTCAACAAGAGTTCTTTTCTGTCCCCTCTGTTACCACTCTTAACATACATGCAACGCAATCTGCTTTAAGCTATCACAAAGCACCTCTCAAACACAAAGCAGAAATGAGAATGAAAGACTATTAAAGGAACAAAACTATTCTGCCCAAGCATATTAACACTGTAATTCATATTCTGTGTTCTGATAATGGTCAAGAGGTTGAGAGAAAATTTGGCCTCATGATGTGAAGAGTTGTCCAGACTCTCAAGAAAATGAAGTCTGAGCTCAGAAGAATTAAAAATTTTATTTCCAGCGAGCCAAACAAATTAATACAACAAACGGTAGCAGGGAATTAAAAGAGGTCTAATGAGGGAGGCAGATTTAAGGAAGGATATGGTGATGGATTGTACAGTTGTTTAATCTCTTTGCTTGCAGTCTGCTCTGTTTTACTACACATTCTACTCTGCTGAAAAGGGCTCCAGCAAGGAAAGCTGCTTGCCTGCCTTCAGTGACAGACTCCTTCCATGACGTGATATGTCGGATTCAGCTCTGCCCGAGAGCAACCTGAGTGCAGTGGCTGGAGTGCAGAGCAAGAGAAGGACAGTAGAAAACCCATAGCAAATACAGAGACTGGTAAACTTCTAGACTATTCCAGGAACCAAATGCATCCTACTTATGTGATGGTTATTTCAGGCAGGAAAAGTACTGGAAATCACCAGACTGAGCCCAGCACTGTAAGAAAGAATCAGACTTGTAAGGACTTTCTGAAGAAGGAGGGATTCTGATTGAAAATCCTTTAGATTCTGTTGTATATTAGTCAACAGAAATCTTTGATTTGAAAGCTCATTTTAAAACTCTTCTTTCAAATCTACTTCTTTCTTGTGTCCTCCTAAGCACATATGTGATGATGGAGAGAGTGTTTAGTGTTTGTGGTGTGCTCTTAGTCTGTCTCAGAGCTCTGGCTTACTTTAGGTCCCATCAAACCCATGCATACACCTAAATCAGCCACAAAGCAAAAGTTAGAGGTTGCAAATAACGAGACACAGAGTTTCAGAATGCTTGTTCCATGCTCCCAAAGAATGCATGGAAAAATCCAGTTAAATTGATAGAGTTCATAAGTAGAGCATCTATGTTTCTTGTTAGAGGATGAAAGCATAAATGAACACGTTACTAAATTAATTAGTCTCTGAAATAAGGTAACTTCTGAAGTCCACAAAAAGCTTGCACTAAACTTTAACAAGTTTGCCTATAAAGGGCTGGGAGAAAATCAAATTCTAGTTTACTGAATTTAGAAGAGGATGAATATTTCTCATTCTGTCACAGTAAGATTATTTACTCACAATGAGGTGCTAAAATAAAATATGATAAAAGATAAATGCTGCTATCTAAATGGCAAATACTTCCCCTATATATTTTTACTTTGGGGCACAAACAATTCAAATGTATCTTTTCTTTCAAGCATTATTTTTCCTCCTACACTTTTACCATTATGTTCCCATATTTACAATTGCTAGCAAAATCCATCTCCAGTTGCATCTGCATTCCTGGATGTCCTACTTGCAACACACTAGGTGAAGGCAATATATGAGAGACAGGCACTGGCTTGTTTGTGGGTCTTGGTTTGGTTGTTTTTTGAGTTTTTTTTTTTGGGGGGAGAGGGTGTTTGGGTTTGGTTTGGGTTTTTTGGGTTGGGTTGGGTTGGGTTTTCTGGTTGGCTGGTCGGGGGTTTTTTTTTCTGTGTTTTTTTACTGGAAGACTTCTTTTGGGCTCTACTGCTAAAACCACCAAGAGATTTTGCTTTGTTACTTTCTACTTTTAGTTGTAATTTACTTATTTTAAAGTTATCTTTCATGTACTTATGAGGGTGTTTATAAGTCACATAATTTACGAGTGAATTTTTCCTTACAGTTGCTGGGAAGAGAGCCAAAATAGAAATTTTACTGAGCTGATGCATGCTCTGCCTTGCCCACCTGACGTATCAGAGCTGAGCTTTGGAAGGAGCTGTCTCATTTTGAGACCAAGACCATCTGGACTGAAATAGAGTATAGGCAGGGCAAAAACTGCACTCAAGCTCCTCTGACCACGGTTTAATTCTCAGATGTTTCCTCAGACTTCTTATGTGATTTTTAAGATATTATTTAATGAGTGTGGGCCTCAGCTCCCCTCTACAAAATGGGGATTATTCCACAACTTCTGCAGCAGTCCTTCAAGTTCATTTGAGCCAGCAGAAAATACATTCTTCAGAGGAGGAACATGCAATTTCTGAATCAGATTATCTACCTTAGTGAGGTTCTGTCCATGATTTTAAATGTGGTTATGAACACAAACAATTAACACAAATAAAATCTATCAGATTTGTACTGTTAAGAGCTTCTTAAAGGTATCTACATTAAAAGACAAAATTGCTTATTGGAATAAAAAAAGCAAAGATCTTTCACTTCTACCATTTTCCTAATAAACACCTCCCTGGCACTCTCCCTTCTGACTTTTAATTATGGGTCTTTCTTGCTAAATTCATAAACATTAAACAAATAGAATTTCCTTACTTAGGCAATCCTATTACAAGTGATTCACATGTACCTTACAATTTTGTGATAAAGGCAATTGTGCATTTTCTTTGTCAGCCTAGAAATAAGCATTGTATAGAACAATCCTACTCTGTTTTCCAAATTACAGTGCAATAATTGGCTCGTGGTCATGACTGAGTTTCTGTATTGTACATTCTGTACATTGTTTTCTTCTCTTTTTCATTTCCAGATCTACATCTTCATTTTAAAATCTGAAGACTTTTTCAGCAGCACAAATCAGCAATTTCTCTTCCTTGTGTAACATTCTTTGCTGCTTTAACACTCTATTAAAGATGCTGGAAAGTGTGTGCACTTTCTGTATGTACAAAAAGATAAATCTTAAATCTGCTTTACAGAATTTGTGTCTGTTCTTCCACCTTGAAAGACAACAGCATGCAACATTTTGATTCTTTAAAATAGATGTTGAAAATCTAACCAGTGGCCTGAGGTGCAAACCATGCAGATATTAGAGTGGTGAAAAGCATAAGAAAATACACTACCTTTAAAATATCACATTGATAAGGGTGGCCCAAAGGCTGACTAAAGATTGTCTCCAATTATAAAAAAGCACAGCTCTGTATAAGTAATCTTAATGAGCAATGAAATTAGACAGTGAAGCTCAGAAGAAAATTACTATATTTATGCAGAAATCTCATTACTGAAATGGTATGGAACATTCAACATAGAAATAGATATGAAAGTAAGAGAGCAATAATTTATCTTTAAGTTTTCCCTTCAAATTAAATTACATATCAATTTTTTAAGATATCCTGAAATGGTATAACTGGCACCATAACATCAAATGTGTAATGCTACTTGTGATGAAAGGTATATAATTTTGTGTCCTACAGTGTCTTTCTGCATCATAAAGTTAGCCAGAGATTATGTACTTCAAAGCAAAGGCCTGGGCTCCAGCATACCGAAGCCATCTGCTGAAGGAATCAGACAGAAACAACCACAGTCACCAAACCACTAGATACTGGCAGCTTTACCTAAAAGGAAACACATGTCACACTCGTCTGACATTCCCTCTTGTCAAAGAACATGACTTGCATACTGATCCAGCAAGCATCTGAGCAGCTTTATGCAAAAAAATGGCTTAGACTGATTTTGTCACCTGGATTGAAATAGAGAGAAAAAAAAAAAAAAGAAGGCAGAGAATCTAGGATCAAAGTGTTCCAGCTCCAGATTGTGGAGCTTACTATTCCCAGCAAAGGCCATTCATTTTACATGTCCTGGTTCAGACAAAAGTCTCAAGGATGAGGATCTAAAATAAGTGACAAATTTATCACCTAGCAAAAAAAAAAAAAAAAAAAAAAAAAGACTGAAGAAGGTCTAAAATAAAAGCAGCACACAGAAAAGAGATTGCTTGCCTTCATTATGGCAGTTTTACAGCATCAGCTCTTTCAGTTATGTCTATACTATAGACTATACATGGCCAAGATAAAGAAACAAGGCTGATCCATGCTCATCCATACTTAATGTTGTGATATTCTTGTGCCAGCCAGAACTTTTTTCAGGGACTCTTCCTGTTATTCAGTAATAGATAAAGTCACTGTGCTTAAGAGAAGAAGGGGAAGAGACTATCCAGATACATGTGAACTCTGCCATCCTAATCTGTCCTCTCAGCCTGAAAACCAAGTCCTTCCTTTATCATTCCTCCCTAATGAAAAGAATTACACACATGGTTCTGTATCATAGCTGCTAAGTGTTACCCACATCCCTGAGCCCTGTAATGAACCTTAAAGGTATTGATGGGAGCTTTAATATGTAGGAGGACAGTGCCTCTGACTTAAGCAAATAATTTGCTCCCAGAATTTTCAAGGCAAAGAAAATGCAAATTCTTTGCATATCAAGATAAAAAAAAGAGTCTTTGTTTGCAAATCAGCAAGAACTATATAATTTGCCATTCTTTATGCATTGCTTCAGTGATATTGCTGTTATATACCCTGGAAAATAATGGCACAGTGACTGAACACGGACAAGTGTCTTTACTAGAGCACTACAGCACAGAACCTGATCTTCCTGTGCTTAATATAATCCTGGACTAAGTCTTCTGTCCTGCAGGTGACTGGTGATGGGCTTCCTGCATCTCAATTTACCATGCAATCGTGTCTTTCCCCCATTTTGACCTGCCATGTACCCTAAGGAAATAACTAAACAAATATATAATTAATAAAATAAATCAATATCAATCTGTAGAGAAGCACCATTCCAGGGGACTAAGTAAATAGATGCAAAATCCTCCAAGCCAGAGGACTATTGAATTTCAGAGGTATATCTTTAGCTCTCTGGGCCTGTCTTGCACTCTTAGAGCTGCTTGACATCACATTATACATCTTACTTTTTCTTTCCATATGTCAAGATTTCTTTTCTGCATTTATTCCTCTCCTCATGTCAGTGAAATAAAAACATGGAGTTACAGCCATATTCTGTTTGTTGCCAGCTCTCTCGTCACTCTCCATGCACTAAACTCAGCCTCACCTGGGTCTGTGTTTCAACTAGAAGTTCTCTGGGGCAAGGGCTTTCTACCACTATGTGTTTGCAGAGCATTTAACATAGGAAACTGTATCATTTGTTGGCTGTTAGGCATGACTACAATAAACACAATAAATAATAATAACCTTCTTAACAGTCCACCAATTACCAGACATCAGAGTAAAACCTTGCAGGAAATGGGAGAGATGTCTGCCTTGGGATACTCTCTGTGCCATTCTTAGAACAAATTAAGGACAAATAGAAAATTGTTCATAATGAGCTCTACATGAAAGTTTTCTCAGGGAGGAAAGAACTATATCAGAAACTGTGGGGAGAGTTCCTTCTGGCCTCATCTTTGCTACAGGCAAATGGTCCTGGCCTAATTGCAATTTTGTCTTTTAGTATTTGACAGTAATTGTGGTACAAGAGCAGGCTAAATGGACTATTGTTAGTAGTGTGCTCTTTCCCCTTTGCCAAATTTGTTTGTAATAGGGCTGTCTTTTTTTCTTCCCCTGCCCCCCCCATGTTTTCTTATGCTCTCTGTCTCTCCAAACAGCACTTGTGGTGTTCTTTTCCTCCTTCCTACACGCTCTACTTCTTCCTCACTTCAGTCTCTCACTCTGTACCCCAAAACCATCACTCACACCCCCACATGGCACACAGACATCCTCCCCTCTGCTTTTTCCTCACAAAAGCTCACGTACGCCTGCTCTGTGTATGGTGCTCCCAGGTGGTGATTAATGAGAGCTCTAGCTGGAGCTAAAAGCTCTGATGAGTGTCTGTATAATAACAAACATTAGTGAGGCTGAGGGAAGCTGAAGCATGCAGATCTCTTCCCCAGGCTGACAACACATTATTTCATAGCAACTGATTAAAAATACAGACTTCCTGAGCCATCTAAAGGTCCTGTTAACTTCTGACATGCAGAAAAAACTGCAAGAGAAGATCTAGGCCTGGATCACATTATTAGGAGAGGATAAGCATCTCTCTGGCTTAGTTTTCATGTTAACTCTGAGACAACAAAGGGGGTCTCTTACTGTTCAAATGCCACAAAAGAAAAGCAGGAAAGGTTTCTGCATCTGACAGTGTCATGGTTTTACCCCAGCCAGCAACTAAGCACCACACAATTGTTCATGTGCCATCCCTCAGTGGGATGGATGAGAGAACTGGAAGGGTCAAAATTAGAAAACTCGTGGATTGAGATAGTCTCCTAGATAAAGAAAAAGCTGTGTGCATGAGCAGAGCAAAACAAGAAACTCATTCACCACTTCTCATCAGCAGGCAGGTGTTCAGCCATCTCCAGGAAAACAGGGTTTCATCATGCATAACAGTTGCTTGGGAATACAAACACCAACACCCAAACATACCCCCTTCATTCTTCTTGTCCCAGATTTATATGCTGAGCATGACTTCACATGGTATGGGATATCCCTTTGGTCAGTTGGAGTCAGCTGCCCCAGCTGTTTCCCCTCCCAACTTCTTGTGGATCCCCAGCCCACTCACTGATGGAAACTCAGCAGCAATGGAAACATCTCTGTTATCAACATTGTTTCCAGCACAAATCCAAAACACAACCTTGTACTAGCTATTGCGAAGATAATTAACCTGACTTCAGACAGAATCAGCACAGTTGGTGACAGTGTACATGGGACGCCCCTCTTTCCTTATGATGCTGCACAGGGCTATGTCCCACGAGTATGCAGAGGTCTCTACTGAAGCAGAAGTTATGAGCTAGACTGACCTGCCACAAACACCCTCCTGCTAGTCTCCTCTAGTGACCTCATTCAGTGTACACACTTGTATTTCAGGCAGAAGCTGCTTAGATCACAATGTGCTTTGAGGAAAACTGAGAAGTGTGCAAACAGAACAAGTGACATTTAATATCCACTTCTGCACTTTCAACTGAGAAGTTTGGCAATGTATTGTGACTGCATAATGATGCAGGAAGAACTATCGGGGGGCAAAGTGCAAAGTAAGATGTCAGAAGTTAAAAAACAAACAAAACCCCAACCCAATACAAACAGCTGTATGATACAAACTCAGTAATCACTATGGCTTTTATTTTTCTTCTGAGTTTGGAATTAAAATTTTAGGCTGTTATGAGACAGTTGTTAAGGAACTGATGAATTTCTGTATCACACAAAATCCAAAGTATTTTAGACTTCAGTTTGCATTTAGAAAGTAATTTACATTTATAGGCTGCATACCTTTGTAGCTAGTCGTCAGAACCAGGACCAGATCACGCTAAGGCAGTTTCAGTGTATTGTGCAGAGTGCTTAATGAATGGCCAGGTGCTGCCCTGCCTGATGTCCCATCCAACTTGTACACAAATGGAGATAGATTGTGATTTAAAGCACCAGTCCTTGTTATGGATCACCTTGACTACATTAGATCATCTCATAATTTCTAATCTTGTTTTCCTTTGTTTAAATTTGTCATATGTGTTGTTGGCCTTTGTTATCTTTGCAGTTTGATCTTTTAGATAATCCCTGTGCATCCTCCTTTTCTTCCCCCACTTGCCCTAGGTGATGCCTTTGGAACATAGATTTGAGATAAATGAGGGGTGAGCTGAGATCAAAATCTAGTGTGGTTATCAAAGACTTTCTGCTGCTTTGCTCTTCAAGTAAATAGTATATAACCAGTAGTCTACTGAAAGATGGAAATCTTGAATAATAGAGGACCTTATGCTGTTGTGAGAACAGTCAGCAAGAAGATGAGTAATTGTCTTAGCCTTATACCATATACCATACCTATACTTAGAGTTTAGTCTAAGTCCTTATCACATATGCTTACAACTCTACCCAGGCTGATCCTTAGAACAGAATAAGACCCAAATTACATCCCTCTTGAGGAAGGGTGTGATGGAATCACTGGGAGCTGGCCTTATCATCCTAAGTGCTATATCATATATTGCCTCTCATGAATGTATCAGCATTCATTCTGATTGCTTTTTGGTTCTCTAATCCTAATAAACTCATTAGAACATAACCATAGAAGAAAACTCCCTGGACATTCCAAGGTCACACTCTCTCTCCTGTACACATGTACTGGATGCTTTAGCAGTGAGTCTCTGGGGTGGTTGCAGCATTTCTCTTTCTTCTCATAAGTTACCTCAGTGCCACACTGCCCCTTAAAAACAGCCCCTTGCCTCAAGAGTCCCACTCTTCTGCTTTCTAGCACAGAGGTACTGAAGGAGAAGCCAGGAAGAGCTAAGCATTACCAGAGGAAAAATTGCTGTAATCTATCTGAGGAAGACATGATCTGGCTCAGATCTAAAGGGAGAAGGAGAAAGGGAAATCTGAGAACATCAGAGCTGATCTGGAGAACAGAAGTCTCTTTTCAAATACCACCTGGATTTTTTTCAGTCATTAGAGGCCCAAATGTATTGAAAACTGAGTCACCACCTCAATTAAAACATTTTTTCCCTTTTTTTTTATAATTTGGAATTATTCCTCTGGTTCAAGAGAAGAATTTCTATCCCAAATTGATAAATATGGCCTCTACTGACTAAGTCTCCATGTCAAGAGCTATGCTACCTCAGAATGCTTTTCTCTTGGCAGTATTTGACAGATATTTTATTGACTAAAATCATATTTCTACAACTTTTTATTTAGACACATCTCAATTTAAAATCTAAATTTGATGGAAACATTTTCTTCTGGGCAGATTATGTCCAAAGCTGAACTTCAGCCCAGCTGGAACATTTAGTATTTCCCTGCTGAGTTATATGATCTTTTTAATGGAAATGTCATCTCCACCTTAATTATTGCAGTACATGGAGAAGATGTTATAATATTCATGACAGCAAGTAAAAAATAACTAGATGTAATATATGAGAATATCTATTTTCTAAGACTATTGATCTCTGTGATAGAGGCTCTTGGCAACATCCAGTTCTGGATTTTTTAACAGTGAATTTCAAAGAAAAACAAACTGATTTTATTTATTTCAGAGCATAAATTCTCTCTCTTTTTGTTAATTATGCCCTGCTCTCCTTAAAGACGATGGCAGATGTTACTGAATGTGTCAAATTGAAATAGAACATTAATATTTATGGACTTTTAAAAATACTTATAGGGTAAATACTTATTTTATAATGATTCTATATCTTTTGAACTCTGCTGAATTTTTGTCCTTATGTCTGGCATAATTTTTTTCTCAGAACTTCAAGCCCAGTGTTTCTAATATCATCCTTTCTCTTTCCAGACTTTAATGTTATGATGTTCCCCCTCAGTCCTATGTAGACAAAAGAGCATCAGTTCCCTCCTTATGAACCATTCACTCCAGATATCTGTTTAGTATGGTTTTGAGACAGTTTTGTTCTCCTGTCTTCAGAAAAATCACACAGAAACAGCAAATAAAATTGCCCTTTAATGAAACTGCCCTGTGAAATCATGCTGCTAGAATAAACCCTACAATTGTAGAAGGATTTAAGATGTATTAATGTTCTGAGCTAAATTTATTTTAAATTTGAGCATGTTAAATAAATCATTAAAGAGAAAGTAGTGTATGGAAAGGGAAGTAGAAGTCCTATAAAGGTTCTGCACTGATAGAGTCATCCTACCACAGTAACAGAAAATCTCCTACTTTTTTTTTTGTGCAACTTGATTAATCAGTTATTTGAATAAGTTATATCAGGAGCAGTATATTGAATCTTTTATTAAAAAGCTACCACAGAGAAGCACATTACATTAAATGACATAGAAGATTCTCATAGATAAACAAATATTAAAACCCAATGGAGATGAAATACTATTTTTCACATATGTGCAGCCCCTACTCATTTATCTTCACTCCAGGCACTCCAAACAGGCTTCAATACATAAGTTTTGCATGTGCATGGTCTATATGATTAGTTTATTGTCTACCCTTTCAGTTTTCTTAGCTGGTAATTTTTCAGACTTCTTCCCTTTCCCAGTAGAGAAAACACAGATCCTTAAGAATTCCTTCAAACCTGTAAGTTTATAGGTTGACTTCTCTTAGTCACCTTTCATGAATGCTGTTTAGGAGTAGTCCATCAAACCATCAGGTTTCTCAGATTGTAAGCTTAAATATGGCTGCAGATAGAGTCTAATGAAAAATCTCATCAAACTTAGATAATAGCTTATAAATAGTTGAAACTAAGGCATCAGCATTTATGAAAAAGTTAGGAATGTCTCTTTTTTTCCCCCCTAGATTTTTTCAACATGCTGTTCTTACATGCATCACCTAAAATCTGACATTACACAAGGAGACAAGAAAGTAAAATATCCTTTCTGTTATCCTGTTTGCTTTATGCTTTTAACAACACTTCACCATGTGTTTGCACTGTGAGGGCATCTGAGGTCACCAGTCTATCACCTAGTGTACTGAACAAAAAAAAAATAAACCCTATCCCAGAATCAGCACAGGTACAACATAAAGTGCACCAGGTACATGGTCTGGAAAGACAAAGCAGGCAACAGGACAGATGTCAGAATTTAATAATGGTGAATAGTCAGTACCCTGTACTGTCTGCTGGTAATTTGATTTCCTTTCTTGCACACAAAAAAACCAAGACCACAAAAACCTGCAGAAGTCAGCTTCAGATTTTACTGAAGGTCTCTTAAAGCCTTAAATACACATATAAACAGGGCATAGGTCTTATACATAAATATGAATGGGAAAGAACATATATAGCTTTAGACATGATCCACAGAGTTTCCTACACATATGTGCACAGCATTTCTGTACCACAGTGTGTATTTTGCAGAGGGTGTGATACAACAAATAAGGAACTTCTTCCAGGAAGGAGATGCTTCAATAGCCTTTGTTTCTGCAACCCCAGTTTATCACCCAAGACAGTCAGTTTAACTTGTACAACTAGCTCTGTCTTACCATGTACCTTTTTTTCTGCATTTTACTGGTGAGTAATGTACTTTTTTGGTTGTGCTTATACCCCTTGTACTGGAATATTAGACCTGCATTTTCCTACCTGAAATGCTGACAAATTGAATCATTATGAACTGCCCTCAGGAATTTCATTGCCTGAGTCTTGACAAATGCTGATGACATTCAAGCATTGACTCTAGCAAGATGTGCTCAAATGGTTTAAAATCTTTAGCGCTCCCTCTTTCTCACTTGAAATATAAATGGTCAGCTGAACTTCAGTGCAGAGATAATCAATAGGAATCAAGCAGAAGGAGAGGCCATGGCAGAGTGGATGGATACTTCAAAAGAGACAATGTCAATACACTTATGCTGTCTTCACACTGCAAAAAGACCAATCTGCCTCACAGACATCATAGTATTCCCCCATCATGAATTAGTGTCTCTTACAAGTGTGGCTCTTCACCTTTTTGCTTGCAAAATGGGGTTTGCAGTCATTCTTGTTTAGCTTTTGGAAGTATGGCAGCATGTAAATGCTTTGCAACACTCATCATTGCCTGAAAATATTCAGACAAAGTATCAGATGCTCTCACTGCAAAGAGAAATCTCAAAAAACGTGGACAATTCTGAAGAGTGTGGACTGTATTAAAACTCCACATGAACCAGTCTTGCTGTTTAGTTGTCAAAGTGACACATTTATTGAGTGTAAAACTTTTCCTTTTACGTCTGGATATTTACCATTCAAGATCACATCTGTGCAAACTGATGTAGGCAAACCTGCTTTAGCGTGAGGATTGATGATGACCCCCAGATGTCCTTTCCAACCCCTACTATTCTGTGATTCTGAATCTTAAACTATGATCATTCTCATACTATTTTTCTCCCTGTCTTAACTGATGAGGAAGGGAGGTGAGGAAGTCCTTAGCCCACAGACAAGATTAATTACGACAGAGAGTCAGGACCAGGCCTTATGTGGAAAAGGCAAGTCAGACACAGCCCAGAATGGCTGGGCAGGATGATGGGACACAGACAGACAGCCTCAGATTGGACCAAAATGAGGCTTCTGCATCCATGGGCAGGGATGTGAGATGTACTGGGTGAGGCAGATCAGGACCACCATGTCCTGCAAGTGCCCTCAGGGCCAGAGGACCTGTCTTAACATTTAGATTCATTTGGAATTAACCCAACTCATGCCCTCTGAGATCTCTGTACAATGATAATCAGAGACCATTAAGTGGGAAGAATGAGGATGCTTGCTTTAAGAGCATGTTTTTGATGCAAACATGTAAGGCTTGCACTTCAAGCTGTTTGGATATGACCTCATCGATCTACCCATCTATTTGTGGCCACAGCATCTCCCAGCTGGTCTGATCAGAGCTGTTCACTTTCCAGCTGCCTCTTTAGCCAAGGTTAGATCTGTCAAGTGTCACCATGCTTCAGAGCTGTTCAAATCCTTTTGATCCCTGGCACAAAAGTGCAATAACATATTTCTTCAAAATAAATAAAACAAACCAGCAACAACAAAACCATCAAATAACAGAAAAGAATATAACAGAAAATAAGGCAAATTTACTATATTTCTTAGTGCCTTTCTGGGAGACACTCATGCAGCAGTAGGAATGACCTGGACACTGTGGCTAGCATGCTTACTCTCAGAAGAGGAAAAGTGAGATGATAATAAGCCCCAATGATGTATAGTCAAAGGACATGAGCTGACAAACAGGAGCACAATTCATGATCCTTGTGTTAGAGGGGAATGACAAATGATTGATAATATATTTCCACATTGATTCTGACAGGTGACTTGTGGAATGAGAGATCAATTCCAGCTTTGTGCAATGTGTAAAGATCTCAGCACAAGCTAAGAAAGCAGCAGCTTACATGTGAATTATGTTCTACAGTGCTTGAGATCTCCTAAGTAGCAGCTGTGCTTCCCTTTGGGCATTTTATACAGTAAACACTCCATTTCCCAAGGCATTCAACATCTTCTGCTTCCCCCTGATTCTCCTGTGTGTTCAGGGTATTGAATATCATACCAGAATGGACCTTCCGTGGGCCATGCATTTTTTAGCAGGGATTTTCAATAATTCACAGGATTAGACTCTAAATATGCACAGATATTAAATGAGAAATTTTCCAGTCTTTTTACCATGCAATTTCAAATGCAAAGAGCCTCCGGTTTCCATGTAGCAGCAGTGTTTCAATCTTCTAGCCATATAAAATGCCCAGCTAATTGGACTGGTAGAGGAAAGGAGGATTTTTGTGTTTGATAAATTAATCAGTGAGTACTGCTATACACTTCCCACTAAAATCCTTAATTAGACATAAAATGCTAAAGAATGGGATTTTTTTCTTTATTTTTAGCCAGGAGTTTAGTTTTTAATTGAAGAGATGACTTTTGATCCTCCATTAGTGAGGAGAGAAGAAAGCCTTTCAAATGGAAGCAGCACCTCAGCTGTTGCTTAGCGTCTAAGAGGTCCAGCACTGCTCTTCCATGAATCCCAGGAGCTTATTGATACTTAGCACAAACACACTGAAAGGATCAAATTGATGTTCACACAAACCAGGGCCATGAAATCACAAAAGCTTTTAATCCAAGTCTCTGTGTAAAAAGATACATTCTAATTAGCAGTCTAGACTAATTATCAATGTTTCGCTTATAAAAATGAATCTATCAATAAAGTTAAATCTGAAGTGTTGGTAGAGGCAGCAGACATAAGATGGAAGAGCATTCAGTCATTCACCCTCCATTTTTTTCTTGCTGAGCTTTTCAGTGTTTCCAGAGCTTTTGTAAGTGATGGAGACAAAATCTCTGAGGTTTGGCTGGTTACAGATTTCACATACAAAAAAAGAAGGCAACCAGGGTAAGTGAGGATATTCTGTAAGAATTCTCTACAGGTCTTTACTCCTGCCTTGTACTTCTCAGATGGAGCTAACACTTAGCTGGACCCTTAGGCAATGTTATAGGGCAGCTGCAAGTCAAGGTGAAATGCCACTTATATTCTTTCATTAACCCTCCCGGGCCTGTCATTAAATATAGCAGGCTTAGCATTTTTCACTTCATATGAAAAAGCACCACTAATCCCAGGAGGCAGAGTTTTTTCAATGCCTAAATTGATGAACAAGACAAGGTCAGCAATTTTTAGTTTATTGACAGAAGTCTATTTACCTTCAGAAGTATTGAAATGGTATTTCAGATGCCTGGGAGCAGAACTGTGACCAAGAGGAAAATGGAGAGGTTTATGAGAGCCACTGCTGTTATGCTACCTGAAGGATTGTGAGCAGCTTTTGTTTAACTTGCTAAAGCACAAGGAGATATTTTGTGATTAGAAAATATTTTCATAAGAAAAGAACTTTAATAAATGTGACAGTACATGATACATGGAGACAAACACAGAGAAGCCAAACAATAAAGAGCAGAAACTGCAGCCAGTCACCCAGTAAGAGTTAAAAACAGGTTTTGATGCAATAACTGTATGTAGGCTTTCCCTTTTGTTTGAGGTTTGTTTGTTTAGCAATGATTATCACTAACAAGCTGACTAACTGATCTAGACTGCAGTGGCAGAAGCAAAGCTGACCGTTTGAAGCCTGTCTGTCATTGTAACAATTCACTAATGACAGCTACTGAAAGCCACAGCTGGGTTCCACCTTTGTTTATAAAGCTAAATAACTTCAGGTTATTCATAATTAATAATAACAAACACTAGCCCCGTATTGCTGCAGGAGCCAACACACATGACATAAGAACTGGATTTTCTCCTTTAATCTTTTTTGTAATGGGTTTGCCCTGAAAGGCCCTGCCTTCAGCCAGAAAAACAGGGTGATTTTTAAAAACAAAGTCAGATTATCTAAAAGTAGGGGGGAGAGGGGGGGAAAGGAAAAAAAAAAAAAAAGAGGAGGCAGTAAATGTTGCTAATGATGACTACTAAGTCTAATTAAAACGTGGAACCTGCTGAACTGAGTTCAACCCACTAAATCAATAGCAGACAGATCTGTCTTAAGCAAGGGACTTGCAGCCAGTTTTGACTGCATTTCTGCCAGCTTGGTAAACTGACACTCAATCTTCATTAAAACAGAAAACCAAAACCTGTTATCTACCTAGGTTTTACTGCAAATAAACTAATTTCTGCTACTTGTTATGAATGAGAACTCTTTTGTCCCCAAGGAATATGGGGTTTGAGGACATACACCACCTTTTCCTTCCTACAAAATGGATAGCTTTTTCTGGGAAAAGGTGAGCTGAAACCCTAAAGTATCACTAAACTAACTTCTTTGGGTGAAGCTTTATTTTTGATGGGGGTTGTCCTTACAGACACCTCATCTTTCCTAACAGAAACTATCTGATTACTAAGCCCTTGGAGTAGGCAGCATCTCTGTATTCTCATTAAGTCTCAATATTAGGATGTCTGGAAAAGAAAACTCTCCTGGCTGCCAGCAAAGAAAGCAGCATCAAAACTTTGAGGAGAGGTGGATTGAATCTGCCAAGGTTGAAACATGATTCCAGAGCTGCTCTTCCACTTGCTCATGGTGGATCAACTACCTTAACTGGGGTTTTAAATAAGGACGGCTGCAGCCGTTATTCCTGTGTCTTTGAAAAGTGTATTCAAAGCCACTGAGGACATTTAGAGAGAAGGATATGGACCTTAATGGGGCTGATGAAACAGCCAAGCTATTAAAAGACATCAGTAGGACTTTCTTGTAGGCACTAACAGGCATTAGCAACCTGAGGGCTTGCACTTTCCATAGTCTGCCCTTCAAAGACAGCAGCTGGTGCTGACTAGGTATGTGTGCATGGACAACACCAACTGGTAACTGATCTCAGAGAAATTTCAGAGTAGAAAAACACTACTTTTGTCATGGAAGACAAAGGATGCAAAATGATACAAATGATACAAAATGATACAAAATGAATTTCTATGTGATCTTTCCAGGTAAAAATCTTGTTGCTCATCAAGACTAGATTTGTGATTTTTAAAAAGTGATCAATTCTTGTAAGGCATCAGTACCTGATTTGTGTGCTGTGAGCAGAGAGTATCTGAGATTTTTGTTGATGATCTAAGGGTTTCCTGGCAAGAAGTTTTTGTTTTTTTTTTTTTTTTTTTTTATATCAATGATTTATGTCAATCTTAACTAAATTCTAGAGTACATCTGTGGGCTTAGCAAGTCCATGTTTTTTTCATGATCTGGTTCACACATATTTACCAGCCTGCTCTCATCTGGCTGCAAATCTAACTTGGCACTACAACCGTTAGCCACCAAGTGATGTTCTCGTAGGCATCAGAAAATGTGGCCAATGTTCTTCCTGCTTCCATAATCTTCTCTCCATACAGCATCAACCTGCATTCCTCATTCCCACTAGTGCTGCCCTGGATAGACAGTGCAGGATGTTGTTGCAGTGGCACCTTTAGACACAATTTCTATGCACAGGGATAGCAGGCAAGACACAGACACAACATCTCTCAGATGCAGCCAAGTATTTAAACCATCTGCATGCACATCAGCCACAGACCCTCGTCACCCACCTGCACACAATCACTAAACATCTTCACCCCAACTTCTTGATGCCTTACCTATCTCACATCTTGGGGCATGTTGGTATGGCTCCATGCTGTTCCATACAAATTTTGTTCCTATGCAAATTGTTATGGTATGCAAATCGATGCATTAAATAACTAGCATAAAATGACACATCTCCACACACAGAGATGTGCTTAACTTGGCAGCTATAAATCTGGAATCATTCCACTGACGTCAGTGGTTTCACTTCAGATAGGCTCCAGTACAGAAGGTGTTGAAATCTGGCCCTGTGGTATTTTCAAGTCAGCTACTAAACACAAACTTAGGCGTGAATTGTTTCACAGGTGCAATTATTATTAATGCCTGATGGATTTTATTTCTGTAGATTTGTGCAACTGAACACACACCCAAAGTTGGACTGCAGAACATATTTCATTTCAACTAAGCTGACATAGGTGAAAAACAGAGAACCTGTGATTTACCCTATCTCCAGGGAGCACGTACCTGATCCACTTTGCCCCTAATTGCATAATAGTATATCTTTTAACATAGCTGGGCAAATAAAATAGGTTTTATGCCAAAAAGTCTTCAGAGGCAGATTTACTCCCTAAAGGGTTTCAAATCAATTTAGAATGGAGAATGAGTATGCCATGTATTCTAGGTACCTAGAAGCATATGCACCAACTTGTGTAACCACCCCCTGACAAAGATCTGCTGTTGTATGCAAGAAAAGCAGAACATGGTAAAGGTTAATGATGCACATGGCAGAACCACAATACTGAGCAAGGGCCCTGGTTACTGACAGTTTCAAGTGCTGTGCAGTCATTTACACGTTTGCAAATGTCATTTTCACATGGCAGAACTGCCACCCACTTTTGCTTCAATGTAAATGACTTTAGGAGATGCCAGGCATTAAGTGTTCTCACAACTGCCCCCAACATCTCTCAAAAATGATGCTTCAAAACACTCCCAGAAAACCCTGTTGAGACATTAAAAACATATCCATTTGTGTTTCTGAACCTTCTTTGGTCACTAGTGGGTTTGGGCTCAGATTTACCAGGATACTGGGCTACAAGACATGTGAATGGATGACAAGGAGATTCAGCAAAGCCTGATAATGAGAGACTTTGGAAGAGTCAACCTCTGCTCCTGCTGTCTGCTTGATCTATCCTACTCACCTTAAATTCTGTTGCATTTTGCATGAGCAAAATCTCAAGCTAAGCTCATGCTTTTTACTTCATGGAGGTTTGTATGGCATGAAGAAGCTTCCAGATTCCTTAGTTAACTGAACCAGCATCAGAGATGTAGAAGCAATCTAAGTTGTGGAAATGTCAGTGTCTATCTGTACTTACAATTTAACATTTAAGAACTGTGTATAACACAAAGGAAACCTTTGGGTCTCTTTGTTGGGTTTTGGGCTTTTGGGTTGACATTGTAATTGTGATATCTTTACACTTGTGCTGCTATAATGAACTTCATCTGACAAAATTAGAACCTCTTATTATAACTATCACTTTGGGAATGTTTTGGAGTTTGTTTAGGTTTTCCTTTTTTAATCATAACAGTTTCCCTGCAGACCTGAGCTGACATCAATTTACCACTGTCTTGGCATCTTAAAGTTGTTTCTTATAAAATCTGCATCGATGTCACTTTGTTTCAAGCTGATATTGTGACAATGTCTCCCTGGATTTGTACCGACAATGTATTTTTGTTTTGACATAATGCCATCCCTATAGCCCTTCACCAGCATCCATCATTAAGTCTGTGGATTCACATGAAAAGTGCTTCCATTCTGCAGACTACAGTAACTGACTGAGAATTCTCACTAGCTGCTTTCCTGACTTCAATATCTAGTTATTGATTGCACTTAGATTTTTATAGAAATGTCAAAAGTTCCCACCCAGTGCTTTAGGCAGCTCTTCCATATGTACCAAATAAGGAAATTAAACAGAAGCTTGCCTTGAAAATAAAAC
The DNA here is from genome assembly GCF_027791375.1 of Indicator indicator. Classification (NCBI taxonomy): domain Eukaryota; kingdom Metazoa; phylum Chordata; class Aves; order Piciformes; family Indicatoridae; genus Indicator; species Indicator indicator. The sequence continues at coordinate 18,285,310 of NC_072021.1, read as the reverse complement.
ATAAGTGCCAATAAGAAAGGGTTGAATGTATGTTTGTAACAGCGGTGTCAAACACCTAGGCAGTGCTGGTGACTTCGCCTTGAAGTGCCGAGAGCTACTGATACTTTTTTGCTGAAGTGATAGGGATATCTTTTTGGGACTGAACATTCAAGGTGTTTCCAAGGCATCTCCTTGGCAAACACAAAGTCCTCAGTAGCTATATATTATGTAGATATCCTGTTGCTGCTTTATTTAAACACCAAAAATGACAAGCTCTGATGGGAGCCAGAGTGTAGGGAGATTTCAGGAAAACCCCAGTGTGGCAAGTTATATCTTTTATCTGGCTTACTTTTCCACTTCTTCCATTTCTAAATTCACATAAGCAATCAGGATAGTGTGCAGCATCACAAATGCCTTGTGACCCTTCTTGAAGTAGTCACTGTGTGGCATAGCTAGAACTCCATAGAGCATGTTTGCAAATTATAAAACAAATTCCTGCCTGCACTTATTGAATATTCCTAGAATTATCCATAATCCTGACAGATTGTATGTGTGATTTTGTAAAAGCTATAGTTCATCAGAATACAAGCATGGCTTAATGAGGTTTTTGCAGCCATAACATCATTTATATGTTCTGGTATAAACGGTTCAGCTCCTATACAGCTTTATATATCATAAATGGCAGTAGAGGTAGAGAGAAAAGGACCCTTCAACAGCAAGATTTGCTCATTTTTCATGAATCAGATCATGGATACTAAGTAATGGTGATGGTGACTTGGTTTTACTGACTTCTTTCAGGAGCAGTACCTGGGCAGAAGCTATACCCCTCATGCTTTAACCAAAATTGAGAATTCATGATTGAAACTTCCAGGCATGTGGAAGGTTGTTTATTCTGCCCAAGTTACACAAAGAAGAGTGAAACTTGATTGCCTAAACAGGGTACTCAAATGTCATTTAAAAGCACTTCCAGTTCATGCTCCAAAAGCACATGTCTTCCAGAGGTCCTGTGTCAGACCTGTCAGTTTCATGTGGAATGTTTAGATGCTGCAGCAGTAGATCTCATCTTCAGGCAATGAGACCAAGCCCTAAGAATGGCAAGATCAGGACGAGAGACATTTTGGCACTGCACATAAAGACAGATCTGAGAAGATGGTGTGTGATGCTGATGAGAAAAGTTTATCTTCAAAGTTTTCAAAATAAAAACCCACAACTTTTATATAAGTTTGACTGACTACCTCCAAAATTCAAAGGGGAACTTTGAGGCTTGAAATTACATAGGCAGAAACTGAATGTAAGATGTATATAAAATGTGAACAAAATATTAGTTATCTATATAAGCAATGTCAATTCCTATAGATTTAGATAAGGAAAACACATAGTATATAAACCAATCAGTGGAAACAATCACCACCTGTTTATTAGGTATTCATTTTCTTCCCTTACAACATTGAAATATGCTGTTGTTGTTAGAATTAATTCAACATATTTTATTTATCTGTATATACACCCAGCCTGTCTTAGACTTCACTGGAGTTTCAATAGTCTCATTAAATGTTGTCTCTCAGATTGGAATGTCTCTGTCAGTAATTCTCTCTAGAAGGGAAACACCACAACTGAAAACAGAAGTCTCTGTTGCATTAAGCATGGCAATGAGCACTCATAATAGTTTTGCATTTTAGCTCTTCCAAGAATTTTTTATCTGATCTTAAAGTTAGTCTCACTGAGCAGTCATTTTGAAATTAGCTTCTGATTTTTCTTGCCTGCCATTGCAATCCTGCTTTTCATTTATGTTAATCACCCACAAGTGCTCCAGAGGCAGTCTGAGGACATCAGCATATTGTGCAGGGTGTCCAAAAATACAAAAAACTTTCTGAAATTGGTTGGTATTGAGCTTTCTGTTTGTGCACCATGGGTACTCCCGGTAATTTACTTGGAAAGGATACTCTGAACAGTCTGCTACAACCTGTATCTGGCAACAGAAATGCTAAGACATTTCTGACAACAGAATCAAGGGTGAGAAAGATTGGAAAGCAGGTCAGAAAGCATGAGTTGCCCAGAAACTGGGTTGTTCACAATACTGAGCAACTATTTTAGCCAGCCTCATCCTCTAGTGTAGGGCAATTCCGTGGATTGGAAGTGGTTAATATGGGACCACAGGATGTTCATGCCACCAGTTCTGGGTTTCAAACCTGTGTAGCTAGATACAGGTGAGGGCTGATCTTGTTATACTTCCCACAGATTTTTCTCCAGGGGTAGGGTTCATTATCCTCAAAATATGCCAACATAGAGATTGCAGTTAATTAACTCCTCCAAACTGTGAGTCTCTCTTGCTGGGAGAAAAGAACTGACAGAAAGTGTGTGTGCTTCTTTATAGAGGATACAAACCCTTTACATAAATTCTCTGTTGTCCCATGAAGTGAGGCACTGAGAGTTTATGCTGATCCCCATATTTGGACAAGTTCGACTACAGATTTCTGGTTCACTAGGCATGAAGAATCAGTCAGCTATTGAACCAGGGGCTGAAATATCACTAGCTCTGGAGAGTTGCCTGCTAACAGTGTTTTATAAGAACTGAGATGTTGCTCTTCTTTCCTGTGTGAGGAATGCAGACATACAGAACATGCATGTATACATACACTGTACTTCTGATGGTGACGTGATAAAGGAAGAAATCAGCTGTGAAAGAACATGAGATGAGTTTATTTAGATGTGCTGACAGTGCAGTGAAGGATGTGCTGAAATCTTGCATTTCAATTTCAATATGCAATGGGAACAACAAAAAGTGCAGGAGGACACTGAAGATCTAATGTCTATTGACTACTACGTAAGTCAGCCACAGATTTCAACCATTATTTATTATATTTCTAATGTGCATTTGGTGTTTGCAGCATACCTCATCTTTCAATGGTGTCTTAGTACAATCAGCACCTATCTCTCAAGGATTTACATATTATTGTCTAGAAATTTTGACTTTCTGAAATTCCTTTACAAGCATTCCAGATGATGTGCAGGAAGAAGAGGAGTCCAATACAACTGTAAGCAATACCACTTCAGCTTCTTCCTATCTCATTACTTAAAAACTCTGTTTCGATTAAGCATTAGGAAAATAAAAATGTCTCAGGCAAGAAGAATAAAGTCAACAGTAATTAATTGCTTCAATATTCCTCACAGTCATTCCCCTTCCATAGGAAATTAATTTCCATTCATACTACAGACAAGATACAGGAGATGGAAGGGGAGAAAATTAATTTGGGTGATGTCATTCTGTAGTTTAATCTGAGCATTAATATCTTTTGTATAGTGGCTAGAAATGATATCTGGATTCAAAAGTAATTCTGTGAAATTTGAGGCTTTACAGAATTGATATTGTTCTGGAAATGAAGACGTTGCAATCATCCTACCATTCGCAATAGGCAGTAAGAGTGAAGAATCAGCTGAGAGCTAAAATTCCTGTTCCTCCCTCTGAAATACACAGCTGTCATCATCTCCCACTCCTGTTTTGCAATGATCAGATAGACTTGCCAAGATAGTCACGTCTACAATTGTCTGTGTTTTGATGGGTAAGCTTTAAAAAAAAAAAAAAAGTTGTAATGTGCCTGAAGGCAAAGAAGTGAAAAGCTGTTTCTTTGTGCAGAACTTGCACAGGGTCCTTCATTAAAGAAAATTCTGACCAGAGGAGAAGTTTAGAGACATGCCGGGAGTAGAGATAAATTTACTTTCCCACATGTAGAGCTAAGTCCCATGCCTTCAGACAGAAATTTACTGTTAAATCCCACATTATTGTAGCCATAGACAGTGGGAAAATTTCTTTGGACACAGTGACACAGATAATCTGAAGTTTTTCCACCCACAGAGACTTTAGAAAGAGATAGTTTTCAATTCCTACCTGTATGCTAGCCAAAGAAGCTGGATAGTATCTTGATGCAGCTGGTGTTGTGCACCCCAGTGCATGCTTCATGACTGCTTCCGTGATTAACAACCACCCAAAATGCCAGGCAGGGGGGAAAGTTGCCTGCTGATGTTAGACTGCGACAGTTCAAACCCCAGAGGAGGAACATGGCTTCAGTTTTAGTACCTAAGAATTCGTCTACAAATTTTAAATGTCCTTCCATTGTGATCATCAGAAGTTTCATACTGTGGATTTAATG